>NW_006291728.1:1166896-1180028 GCF_000327345.1 Myotis davidii | reverse complement strand
CCACTTCCTTCTGGACAGTCAGGGGGTGACCAGGGCAGCAGGGGGGCAGTTGGGGGGCGATCAGGATGGCAGCGGGGCAGTTAGGGGGCGACCAGGCTGGCAGGGGAGCAGTTGGGGGTGACTAGGCCGGCAGGGTGGCCATTGAGGGGTGACCCAGCTGGTGGAGGTGGGCAGTTAGGGGTGACTAGGCTGGCAGAGGGGAACTGTTGGGGGTTACCAGGCAGGGGGGCAGTAAGGGGCAACCAGGCCAGTGAGGGAGGACAGTTAGGGGTGACCAGGCTAGCAGGGGAGGGCAGTTGGGGGAGACCAGGATGCAAGGGAGGGCAGTTAGGGGTGACTGGGACTGCAGGGGAGCAGTTAGGCATCAATTAGGCTGACAGGGGAGTGGTTAGGGGGTGATCAGGCTGGCAGGCAGAAGCGGTTAGGGGCAATCAGGCAGGCAGGCAGGTGAACGGTTGGGAGCCAGCAGTCCCAGATTGTGAGAGGGATGTCCGACTGCCAGTTTAGGCCTGATCCCCATAAACCGGCAGTTGGACATATCCCGAGAGTTCCCAGATTGGAGAGGGCATAGGCTGGACTGAGGGACACCCTCTCCCCTCCAGTGCATGAATTTCATGCACCAGGCCTCTAGTATTCCAATTAAAGTAGATCCCAAAGATTCAAGTGTCACACAGAACTGGAATCCCCCAATGTAAGGTCTGAACACCAATGATGTAAACTTTCAAATGGGGAACCAGGGCATACCTGACCCCAGATAACTGCATGACTACCTGTCTCAAATCATTTAGTTTCTGCAGTCCAACTCTTCATAGAGGTCTTGCCTATCAATCCTGCTTCCTAAATAAAATTGTAGAGCTTCTTTACCCTCTAATGCTTTGCCCAGCTTAGTTTTTCATCCCTGCACTCATCATCACCAGATATACTATTTATTTGTTTGATTTTTTAACTTGTCTGCCCTCAACTAGAATGTACATTCCTTGAGTCCAGGAATTTTATATCCCTGCACTTAGAACACTGTCTGGCATAGTAGATGCTCAATAACCGTGCATTGAATGGATGCCTTAATAAACCAGGGCTATTGAGGTCCCACAGCTACTGCCTCTAGAGCTAGGCATAAAAGTCACAAAGCCTATTGGTAGCTAAATTTACTTCTGACTTGACACAAGCATACTATCTAGTCATATCTCTGTTTCTGACTTCTCTTCAATAAGTCTCATCTACTGATTCTGCTGTGAAAAGATTTGACCCTGAGCATTATGCCACTCAATGTATTTCTTCATGACTCATGTCCACAGCTCAGCCATTAGTTTTATCTAACTTCAATCTATACAGTTCTTAGTATGTCTATGTAACAATGTTTCTTGCTTTAAGAAGATATTATGAAATGGTGAAAAGACTGTTTTGTGAACATAAAGACCTGAGTTCAAATCTAATTTCTGCTTTGGTTGTGACATTGAAGGAGTTACATACCTTCTTAAGATTCATTTTTCTTGCACCTATAAGATAGATGATGATACATAATACCCTAAGCCCATAGTCAGCCCCTTAAAAGCAATCTGGTCCACAGAAGTGGATAACCAATAACAATGTTTGTACTAGATGACCTTCTCCAGTCAGATTGGCCCAAATTCAGCTTAGATTGAACCCAATTGGCTTCTTTGCCTATCTACCCCTTTCCTTAGGATTAGAAATGAGAACATATGATCTACGGAGACTGGGTAACAGAAAACTATTCTAAAGAGCAAGGAAGACAAAGCAGGCCCCAAGGAAAAAAAAAATCAGAGGCAAAAAATGGAGGGAAAGTGCTACCTGGTTTTCCAATAACTTATAAATTTCTTATTTTAACTAGTTACCATGGTGTTTCTATTCATGCCTTTGGGCATCATGAAACATTACTGGTTCTAAACGATTTAATATCCCTTTTCTTCATTAATCTAGTTAGAATTGGTTTCAGTTATTTACAACCAAAAAGTCCAAACCAATAAAATTACTTTTGGAGTTGTTGAAAAGATTAAAAGAGATAAGGCCTAAAAAATTCCTAGCAAGCTGTACTTAATATTTATCATTTAACTCTACTGGAACTATGCTTGTCCCTGACCTTTGTCTATTGCCCCTACTATGTCCTCAACGACCCTGCTTACTGCTGACTTAGCTGATACTGGACAGGTTGTTGTACTAAACTGTGTCCAGATCTATTGAATAATGGATTTATACATATGTGCCTTGATCATGCATTTTTAAAGGAAATGCATAAACTTTTTTTTTTAAGCAGACATACCTTAGAGATAGATCACACCTACTCTCTCATCCTTAAAGATCTTGCTCCTATATTCTTAACAGCCAAACTGACTGGAAATTCCAGCTCCCTTTCTCTCTCTGAAATCAATCCTATAGAATAAAAGCCTAATATGCTAAGTGTCCAGTCGGCCTTTCAACCAATCAAAGCATAATATGTTAATGATATGCTAAGGCCGCTCAACTGCTCACTATGATGTGCACTGACCACAAGGGGGCAGAGAGTCAACCAGTTGACCAGTCACTATGACGTGCACTGACCACCAGGGAGCAGATCCTCCGACCAGTAGGTTAGCTTGCTGCTGGAGTCCAGCCAATCAGGACTGAGTGAGAGGGGCTGGACACTCCCTGGAGCCCTCCCCGTGGTCCTTCCCCAGCTGGCCAACCTCCCACATGCCTCCCCGGCCCTAATAATGCCCTGGTGGGGTCCCTCAGCTTGGCCTGTGCCCTCTCACAATCCAGGACCCTTCGGGGGATGTTGGAGAGCCAGTTTCAGCCCAATCCTGCAAGCCAGGCTGAGGGACCCCACTGGTGCACAAATTCATGCATGGGCCCTCTAGTAATATATATAAGAAAAGTCATTGAATCATTGAATACAAGTAATGAATAGGCTTTTGGATTTTTTTGATAATTCAATTATTACAAAATGAGTCATGACCACATTGGGAAAATATTTAAATTTCTTGCTGATTTAAGGTGAATTACTGACAATGATAAAAGCAAGAAAGAATTCAAAATGCATCAGTAAAATTAGGACATTGGTGACAGACTGGATAATGAATGCTGTCAATTTTAAGATTACCTCGAAGTTGTCTCCACACAAGAAAACTTAAAATATTCTTGAAATCTTACATCGGATATATGAAAAATATTTGATAGAGATTTTCCAAATTTGACAACAATCCTAAAATTTATACGGCATTTCAAAAAGTGAGTTGGAAAACTGAAAAAAACTGTTCTATATTATTAAATATTTAAAAATAGGGTTTAACCATATTATAATAAAACATGTTTAGTCTTTTTATTCTCGCTATAGAAAATATTGCAAAATAATTTTCATATGTGCAGATCATTGATTGTGGAGCCTAAAAACTTGGGGGGAAAGTATTATAACTGTGAAACACAATTAATTAATAAAAACACTGCTTCCTTTTTCTGAATTTGGTTATGTTTATTGTATTTGACAGATTTTTTTACATGGGTATTTTTTATTTTTTAATTGCCGTTTATATTCAATATTACTTTGTATTAGTTTCACCTGTACAGATTAGTGGTTAGACAATGGCAGATTTTTTAAATGTGTAATTTATTGCAAGTTATTTTATCATTCAGAGTAAATATTAGTTTCTGTGCTTAATTTACATACTTAATTGTAATTAGTATTCTATTTCTTAAACATTATCTCCCAAATTAGTTACACTTCAGGTTTCATAATAGCTGAATTTTCCCCTCATCATACGATTTTATTTTCTGTAATTAATTTTTCAGGTTAAAATAGAAGAGTGTGGGAAATTTATGACCACATGTCTTATTAGACCAGGGTAAAAGAAAATATATTAAAAAAATAGGAGAATCACCTACTACATTAGGGATTTTCCCATTTAGTACTGGTAATTCTAAAAAGAAAGAAGATTAAAGATGAACTCTTGGCATTATTAATGAATCTTTGCATCTAAAATTCCCCAAACAAAAAATGAACAAAACAAGTCTTGTACCATTTTTGTTTTCCATTTTAGAGTGGCCAAGTCTGCTTAGAATGCAGAGTTTAAAACTAAGAATTTCATTTTGCAATGAATTACATAAAAATACAGAAATGTGAATGCTAGGAAATGTCCTAGTAACTGAGGTATAAGAGATTGTGCTATATGTTAATAAAAACACAGTCTCTGTTCATTAAAATTGTTTGAACATTGGAACTTTGTAACATGCATTAGGATTAACTTCAAGCAGTTGCATTCTTGATGACATATGATTTCTCTCATTAGTGCACTTTGGTTGCTTTTATATGTGTGATTCTCAACCCACTGCTTTAAATATTATACATTGCATTTTCACAGAAGCAATTAATACATCTTTTTAAAAAATGATTCTTACGTACATTCCAACACTGCTTTATAGCAGAGTATATTAAGTTTTAACAATTATAAAGCCTCTCAGATTCTGTTTGAGAGTGCTAGAGCAATATGAATATGAAGGAAAAGTGCCTTGAAAAATACTCTGGATTTGCTTTTTGGTTTTCAGCTAATTTATTTTATTAAGGTTTGAAATCTCTACATGCATTTGTGAAGACTTTTACTTGTGGTTAGCTGCCACACAGAAAAGATCACTTTGTAATAGAGTGATGACTTTGACACAAATAATTGAAACTTAAGAGAGTGAACTTTTTACTTCTGTAACAAGTACATATTTTTGTTTAAAATGTGATTCTTCCTTTGTGTATTTAATAACTTTATTAAATAACCATTATTTAATAAAGGTGGACCCACATTGAACACTTGTGAGGCATGGAGCAAGAGTATAAATAAAGGCCCACATATCATATGTGTAAATATATACAATTTATAAATAATTTAACAAATATATCATCACAATGACAAAACTTTAAAATGTACAAAGCTATAATTTTTATATGAATCAAAGTAGGTAAAGTGTCAAAACTGACCATTTTTATCGTTATTCTGATATTGTGTCAGCAAAGTTTAGATAATATATTATGTGCATAATGCATAACATATTTTATTCCATATATTTATTTATAAATATTTTATTCCCAAAATTTATTTTTTACCTTTATTTTAGTATAATCACTCTGTTGCAATTAAATTTTCACATTATTTCTTGACTATATACATTCTATCTAAAAAATTTAAAAATAAAATATTATTAAACTCAAAGTGTGCAAAATTTGAATCTATTTCATCAACCTTTAAATAAAGTGAAAATATAAAATTAAAATAAATTTAGTACTCACATAAAATTGCAATAAACTATTTCTTATCTAAAATACTCAAAATATTACATATAAACTAGAGACCCAGTGCAAGAGATTCATGCACCAAGGCCGGGGGTGGGGGTCCCCTCAGCCTGTCCTGCGCCCTCTCACAGTCCGGGGTTCTCGCAGTCCAGGACCCCTTGCTCCTTACTGTCAGCCTGCAGCAGAGGTGGGAGCCCTGCTTCTGCACTTGCCAGCTGTGAGCCCGGCTCACTGCTCCTTAGCGCTGCCTCAGAGGCAGGAGGCTCCCGTGAACCCAGCTTCTGACTGAGTGGCGCTTCCCCTGTTGGGCTCACAAGCCATAAGCCTGACTTTTAGCTGAGTGGCACTCCCCATGTGGGAGCGCACTGACCATCAGGGGGCAGCTTCTGCATTGAGTGTCTGCCTTCTGGTGGTTAGTGTGTATCATAGCAACCGGTCATTCCGCCTTTCGGTTGATTTGCATATTATGCTTTTATTATATAGGATATACAAATAACATTTAATAAATAGGAAATTTTAAAATCAAATTTATATAAATAAAATTGAAATCTTACATGTTTGCAAATGTAAGCAAATTTTATTACTTATTTTTTCAGGTAAAGCTATTCAGAATTCTGCTATTTAATATAAACCCATAAATATTTAATGTATTATATCTATGCCTCCATAATTCCAAATTGAGTAATTATATGAATTATTTTATGTTGTAAAATATTCCTCAGCTGCCATGTGCAAATGTCATGCTAATAGATGTGAATATTTCCAAAGCTATGAATTTGAACATGCACTGAAGCAATAAAATGAACACTCAGAGCTATTGGGAATTTATACATTTTGCAAAAGTATATTATATTTATAACACCTAAGAGGAAGAATTTCATCTACTTTTTACTGAGTTTATTTAAGTAAGAACAACACCAAAATCCTAATAGACATACTGGACACTGCCAAAAGATACTCGCTCAAAAGGAAATATATAAAGCAAAAAAATCGTATGGAAACTTGTTTATTGACTATTAATAAAAGTAGTAATCATTACAATAAAATTAAAGTGTTATTTTACTGCTATTAAATTAGAAAAATATTTTAAGTATTTTTAAAAGCCTGATAATGGAAGACAATATAGAAAAACTGGAATATTCACACTTTTCTGGTTATAAGGTAAATCAGGACAATTATTCTGGACAGAAAGTTGAAATTTTATCAACAAATCAAGAGACATAAATTGTACATATCCTTTTTTTGCAGTAATCTCATCTAAAGAAATTGCTCTAAGAAATCTATCTATTCAAAAAGGAAGAACAACAAATTAAAAAATTTAGGACAACAAAAATGGTTCCACATATGAGAAGGATTAAGTAGATCATGCTGTATCAAATACGTGAAACATCTATTAAAATGATAAATAAAAAACTGTATCAAATTAAAACATATTTTCTAAGTGAAGAAACAGTACAAAATTTAAGGTACAATATGCTTAAATGACATAAAATATTCACACATATGGGGAAAGACTTGCCAGGGAACAGAGACTTAAAAATAGCTGTAAGAATATGTCTGATTTTTTTTTCTTTTCTAACTTTCTTGACAGTATAAGAAATTTCATTTTAACTTGTATTTATACCCAGTTTACATGTTATTGCCTATCAGTTCAATATGCCTAGTGCTAACCCAGAAAGCATCCTGCTCCCCTATCTTCTCTTCTTAGCTAACTGACAAAAATTCCCACCTTGGATAAAACCAAACATCTATCTCTTCACCTACACACAGGCAGTTGATTATTGCCATAGGTTACAATATGACAAAGGTTTTTGTAGGACTCTAAGTTAATGATCATAAATCTCGAATTAGTCTTCAACCATTCTGACCATTTTAATGATTTTTTAAATATTTTTTCTCAGTTGTCCCCCACCCCCTATATTCCACAATGTTTATTTCTAAATTAGCTCCATTGACTTTAAATATCTGGACGCTCCTCCTCACTCACTTTCAGCAGATTATTTCTTGGGGTTTGGGGGGGTGGGCAGGACGGGGAGAGCTATCTAATAGGAATTCTTTCTACTTCCATACATCACATTAAAAAACCTACTTGAGAATAAGATACAGCATAGCACAATAGTTAAGAACATAAAAAAAAAACATAAGCTTAGAAGCCAGACCTCCTGTGTCTGAAGCCTAGCATTATTACTTACTAGCTGTGTGATTTTGGAAAACTTATTTAACCTCTCACTAATTCTGTCTCCTCACCAGTAAAATAGGAATAATAATAATCATATATAGGATTATTACAACATATAAGAATTTAGCATATGAATATATGAGACTGGTATCTGGCATATAATAAGGATTCAATAAATATTAGCTATTATCTAAATCCATCATTTTGACTTTCTTTTTTATTACAATGTATAAGTAACCCTCTACTTTGAACTGTGACTGAATTCCATTATCTTATAGCTGTTCAAGAATATTACCTAGTGGAATTTCCTTTTTATTATTACATTTTCCACCATTTTTCCAGTAGAAACCCTATTCCATCAGTATTTAAATATTTGTTCACAACTAAATTTCTCAAAATAATTGTTTCTATCTGTTGTTCTCAAACTTAAGCATATATCAGAATTAACTGGGGAGCTTGTTAAAAAACGATTTCTGGCCCAACCCCCAGAATTTTTTATTCAGTCTTCAGGTGGAAGCAGAGAATTTGCATTTCTAACAAGATTCCAGGTGATGTATCTGCTACTGGTCCAGAGACCACACTTTCAGAACATCTGGTCTATACATTCACCACCCACATACTGTTTCTTATTTCTCATAGATTTCATGTCAACACATCTTTAGAATAACTCTATATAAGATCAGCAATGACCTTAGGTTGTCTTTTGGATATTTATTTTGCAATAGTTTTCATTCACTCTTTTTTTTTTTTTTATCTTAGAGAAAGTGTATTGTCAGTTTTCACCCTGCACTTTGTTGAATGTGATTCAAAACAACCAGATGATATTACCATCAAATGCACAGGAAAATATATTAACAGCTCCAGATGAACAAAACTGACTGGAATACATAAAAATCACATTGAAAGACATAAAAAACGACTGTGTTGAGATTTGGATACCATACCCATAGGCTTGGAATTGAAATCATTCTTTATTTATAAGCCTACCAGGTGATATTGATACAAGTAGGCCTTGAACCTCACTTTGAAAAATAGTCACTGTGACTATCAATATAAAACCAAAATTGTTAATTTAGGTTAAGAGGCTGTAAAAGACCCAGCTTCAGGAGATTGATTATTTTTTGAAATATTGGTTCAAGGCTTTTGTTCATTTTTATATTGTCTGTCTTTTTTTCTCATTAAGTTGCAATAGTTTTGCATATATTCTGAGTATGGGTCCTTTGTCACATGTATGGGTTCCTCACTGTGAATAGATTACCTTTTTATGTTCTTAATGGTTTCTTTTGACTAAGAGAAGTTCTTAGTTTTAATATAATCAAATTTTCCATTTTTGTCTAAGGTTCATACTTTCTGTATATTAAGAAATATTTGCCTATTCCAATGTCAGAAAGATAATCTAAGTTTTCCTCTAAAAGCTTTATGATGTTATCATTCACATTTACATATTAAGTCAGTAGGAATAGATTTTCTTGTATAGCAGTGATTCTCATATGTTTTAGTCTCAGAAATCCTTTATAGTCTTAAAAAATAGTGAGGACTGCAAGGAGCTTTAGTTTATGTGGGTTATATTTATTGATACTTACCATAATAGAAAAATTAAAAATACTTATGTATTAATGCAATTAAAAGTGTAATAAAATTGCATGTTAACAGTAACATATTAAAATTATATTTTCAAAACATAAAGCATATTTAGTGAGTAATATAACATTTTTTATATTCTTGTAAAACACTTTAATACATGACATAATATAAAACAGCTGGATTCTCATATCTGCTTCTCCAATCTGTTATGCTATATTATTTTGATTGAAGTTTATGAAGAAAATTGAGTCTCATACAGATTGTAATTAGAAAGAAGAGTATTATATAGATATTTCAAGACAATTGTGGATATTCTTTGATACCACATTTGACAAGTAGTAGTATCTTAAAGGTTAGTTGCAATATAGTATCTGAAAAAGTATCAGAAGTTTTTGTACTGTGAACTGTTTGTACTGTGTTACTTTAAAGTAATGGACATGTCTTGGGTTTTAATGGATCTTTGACATATGCATGATTTTGAAAATCATATATTGATCATTAGGAAAATACTCACTCATTGATTTACACAGATCTTTCAAATGTTGACACATTTTGTTATATAAATTTTTAAAAACCACATTAGAATCACACAGATCTTATCACAAAAATATTTAAGTACTTGGGAGATGTCAAGTTCACAGTTTTCCATAATACCAATTTTTACTTGAAGATCAAATTTTATTGTGGGCAACACATATTATGAATTGTTTATCTTCAAGTGGCAGACTGACTTCATTAATATTTAGGAATATGTCCACCGAATAAAATCTTAATAACCACAGTTTGACAATCATTTATTCAAGTGAATATGGTGTTCCATGTAAAAAGTGGCTAGTTCAGCTGGCAACTCAATCACAATTGTTTTTCATTGAGATAACTATCATACACAGAAGTATTTTACTATATACTGTTATTTCATCATATAAAATATTAAAAAGATGTATACTAAAAGTTAAAATTTACTAAAAGAAATAATTTTATTGTTTCATAAGTCATTCTTTTTTCTTTCATTTTTCACTTGCAGTTGATACTCAATATCATTTTATATTAGTTTTAGGTGTATAGACAGCATAGTGATTATACAATTATGTCATTTACAAAGTGATTCCCTGACAATTTATGCACCCACCTGGCATTATACATAGTGAAACTGGCTTTAGTTCTTACTGTGAGTACATAATAGTAAATAAAAAATACAATGAACACTAGTTGGCTGTCACTGACTTGATTAGTGCTAAAGTACCATAGGTTTTACCTCTCCTTTTTGTACCAACATTACAAATGTCAATAGAGTTAAAAGGTAAAGAATGTCTTCACATTCATATGATAATAGCTTTAAACTCAAAGACTCCCTGAAAAGATCTTTGGAACTCCCAGGGGTTCATGAATCACATTTTGAAAATCACTAGTGTTAAAAACAATACATAAGATCAATAAAACCAAGAACTGGTTCTTCAAAAGGACAAACAAGATTGATGGACCTCTAGCCAGGCTCACCAGGAAAAAAAAAAATAGAAGACCCAAATAAACAAAATCAGAAATGAAAGAGGTGAAGTAGAAACTGACCTCACAGGAATACAAAGGATTGTAATAAAATGCTATGAATGACTTTATTCCAACAAATGGGACAACCTGGACGAAATGGACATATTCCTAGAAAAAAACAACCTTCCAAAACTGAATCAGGAAGAATCAGAAAACCTGAATAGGCCGATAACTACTGATGAAATTGAAGCAGTAATAAAAAAATAAATAAAACATAAAAAATAAAAACTCACAGTAAGCAAAAACCCTGGTCCAGACAGATTCACAGAGGACTTTTACCAAACATTCAAAGAAGAACTAATACCTCTACTCCTCATACTATTCCAAAAAGTTCAAAAGGAAGAAACATTTCCAAACTCGTTCAATGAGGCCACCATCACCCTAATTCCAAAACCAGAATAAGATACGACAAAGAAGAAAACTACAGGCCAACATCCCTAATGAACATAGACGCTAAAATCTGCAACAAAATTTTATCAAACCGGATCTAGCAATACATTAAAAAGACCATACATCATGACCAAGTGGGATTTATTCCAGGTATGCAAGGTTGTTACAATATTCGCAAATCAATAAGTGTGATACAGCACATAAACAGCTTGCAAGACAGAAATCACATGACCATATCAATCGATGCAGAAAAAGCATTTGACATAATCCAACACCTTTTTTTATAAACTCTCAGCAAAGAGGGAATAGAGGTAATATACGTCAACATAATAGAGGCTATATGTGACAAACCTATAGCCAACATCATACTTGATGTTGTTCAACATAGTTCTGGAAGTCCTGACCACAGTGATCAGACAAGAGAAAATAAAAAACATCCAAATTGGAAGGGAGGAAGTAAAACTCTTATTATTTGCAGATGACCTGATACTGTACATAGAAAACCTAAATACTCCATCAAAAAACTACTGGATTTAATAAATGAATTCAGAAATGTAGCAAGATACAAAATTAACACCCAAAAATCCCTAGCACTTTTATACAACAATAGTGAACTTTCAGAAAAAGAATTTTTTTAAAAATCCCATTTACCATTGCAACAAAAAAATTGACATACTTAGAAATAAAGTTAACCAAAGAGGTAAAAGACCTGCACTCTGAAAATCACAGGACATTGAAAAGAGAGATAGAGGGAGCTATAAACAAGTGGAAGAATATACCATGTTCATGCACTGGTAGAATCAACATCATTAAAATGTCCATATTACCCAAAGCAATCTATAAATTAATGCAATCCCCATTAAAATAGCAATTGCATATTTCACAGACCTAGAGCAAACACTCCAAAAATGTATATGGAACCAAAAAAGACCATGAGTATCTGCAGCAATTCTGAGAAAGAAGAACAAAGTTAGAGGAATCACAATATCAGATATCAAGTTATACTACAAAGCCACTGTACTCAAAACAGCCTGGTACTGGCACAAAAACAGGCATATTGATCAATGGAACAGAACAGAGAACCCAGAAATCGATCCAAGCCACTATGCTCTATTAATATTTGACAAAGGAGGCAAAAGAATACATTGGGGCACAGACAGTCTCTTCAATAAATGGTGTTGGGATAATTGGACAGATATGTACAAAAAAATGAAACTAGACCACCAACTTACACCATATACAAGAATAAACCCAAAATAGATAAAAGACTTAAATGTAAGACGTGAAACCACAAAAGTCCTAGATGAAACCATTGGCAGCAAAATCTCAGACATTTCTCTCTCATAGCAATATGTTTACCAATGCCTCTCCTAAGGCAATGGAAACTCAGGAGAAAATAAAAGGAACTACATCAAAATAAAAAGCTTCTGCATGGCAAAAGAAACCATCATCAAAGTAACAAGAGACCCCACTACATGGGTGAACATATTTGCCAATGATACATCTGATAAGGGTTTAATCTCCAAAATATATAGGGAACTCATAGAACTTAACAAAAGGAAGATGAACAATCCAACCAAAGAGTGTGCAGAGGACCTAAATAGACACTTCTCCAAAGTGGACATAGAGAAAGCCAAGAGACATATGAAAATGCTCAAAGTCACTAATCATCCAAAAGATGCAAATCTAAACTGCAATGAGATATCCCCTCACACCTGTCAGAATGGCTATCATCAACAAATCAACCAAAGACAAGTGCTGGCCAGGATGCACAGAAAAAGGATCCCTCGTGCACTGCTGGTGGGAATGCAGACTGGTGCAGCCACTGTGGAAAGCAGTATGGAGTTTCCTCAAAAAATTAAAAATAGAATTCCCACTTGACCCACTAATCCCACTTCTAGGACTATATGCCAAGAAAACAGAAACACCAATCCGAAAGAATATATGCACTCCTGTGTTCATAGCAGCACAATTTGCAATAGCTAAGATCTGGAAACAGCCTAAGTGCCCATCAGCAGACGAGTGGATAAAAGAGCTGTGGTACATTTATACCATGGAATACTATGCAGCAGTGAAAAAGAAGAATCTTTTACCCTTTGAGACAGCATGGAGGGACCTGGAGAGTATCATGCTAAGTGAAATAAGTCAGTTAGAGATAGATATGT
>NW_006291728.1:1150013-1166312 GCF_000327345.1 Myotis davidii | reverse complement strand
ATCACAGGCAGGCAAATCCCTGACAGCTTCTCCATCATTGGGCACTATTTGTGCTAACATTCTCTCCAGTGAGAACCAGGAATCTCCTTCATCCAGAATTTCCCAATTCCTTTCCCACCCTTTTGCATTTCTTTCTCTGTGATTCTTTTGCCTTCCTTACTTCTTCAGACATTTATTAAGAAACTGTGCTAACAATTTACCATAGCTAAGACTTGGAAACAGCCTAAGAGCCCATCAGCAGATGAATGGATAAAAAAACTGTAGTGCATTTACACAATGGAATACTATGCGGCAATAAAAAAGAAAGAACTCTTACCATTTGCAACAGCATGGATGGAACTGGAGAGTATTATGCTGAGCGAAATAAGCAGTCAGAGAAAGATAAGTATCACATGATCACACTCATATGCGTAATCTAATGAACCAAATAAACTGATAGTCAAAAATGGACCCAGAGTCATAGAAGGAAGAACAGACTGTTGAACCTCAGAGGGAAGCCAATGAACCAATGAACTTGTATGCATACCCCATGAACACAGACAATGAGGTAGTGAGGGCCTGGGGGTGGGGAGGATGGTAGAGGGCTAAAAGAGCTTAATGGGGGGAAAAGGAAGACCTATGTAATACTTTCAACAATAAAGACTAAAAGAAAAAAAGAAAAGAAAAGAAAATCACTAGTGTTGTAGTAGATAAATGTTTTTCCATATAAATATCCCACTGACCAAGCACAATTTACTGAAATGTCCCATTTCTGACCACTGTATTACAGTATCATCTTTGTCATAAATTGGGCAACTGTGTATTTCTCAGTGTGTTTCTTTGTTCTTTTCTCTGATCCATTTGTCAGTTTGTCTATGCGTGTGCCATAGCACGCTGCCTCAATTTCTATTGCTTTATAATACATCTTGCTATTTGATATTTTATGTCCTCAAGCTTTGTTTTCTTCCTCAAGACAGCCCTGGCTGTTCTTGGTTCTTTTCATTTTTATTTTAGTTTTAGAATCAACTTAATAGTTTCTTCAAAAATACTGTTAATATTTTTACTTTGATTACCTTGAATTTATAGAATAATTTGGAAGAATTGACATGTTTACAGTATAAAATTTTCCAATCCAACATGATTTACTTAACTATATATTTCTTAGTTTCTCTATAATGCTTTTCTTTAGTTTTTAACATAAAGGTTTTGTCCATCTTTCATTTGATGTAGTCCTAGACATATGAAATTTTTATGCTTTGGGGTACTTTTTTTTTAGTTTTTAAGGTTTTTTATTGTGATAAATATACATAACATAAAAATTATCATCTTATCAATTTTAAGTGAACAGCTTAGTAGTGTTGAGTATGTTCATATTGTTCAACCAGTCTCTAACAGTGATGGCGAACCTATGACATGCGTGTCAGAGGTGACACGCGAGCTCATTTTTTTGATTGATTTTTCTTAGTTAAATGGCATTTAAATATATAAAATAAATATCAAAAATATAAGTCTTTGTTTTACTATGGTTGCAAATATCAAAAAAATTTCTATATGTGACACGGCACCAGAGTTAAGTTAGGGTTTTTCAAAATGCTGACACGCTGAGCTCAAAAGGTTCTCCATCACTGCCTAGAGAAGCTTTCATTTTGCAAAACTCTCTACCCTTTATTCAATAACTCCCCACGAGTCCTTTCCCCCATCCCTTGCTAACCACAATTCCGCTTTCTGTCTCTATAAATTTGACTATTCTAGATAATTCACACTTGTGGATTCATACAATATCTGTCCATTTGTTTCTGGCTTATTTCACTTAGCAAACTGTTTTCAAGGTTCATCTAAGTTGCAGCGTATATAAGAATCTAATTTCATTTTGTGGCTGAATAATTATATTGTATGTATCAACTATCTTCTGTTTATCCATTCATCTTTTGATGGACACTTGTGTTCTTTCTATGTCTTAACTTTTGTGAATAATGCTTCTATGAATATTGGAGTACAAGTATCTGAGTCCCTGCATTTAATCCTTTTGGGTATTTTGAATTATAATCCAGTCAAATTACTGGATTACAATTCAAAGTACTTTCCACAGTGGCTGCACCATTTTACAGTCACACAAACAATGTTGAGGGCTATTTTTTTAAGAAATATGTTTTATCTTGTATGATGCTGGTACATAGACACTTTTGGCTTTTCTAGGTACATAATTATGCCATCTACAAGTAATAAATTTTTATTATTTGCTTTTCAAACTTTATACCTTTTATTTGTTTTTCTTTTGTTGTTACATAGACTAGCTCCTCTAGCTGAGTACTAAGTAAAATCAATGATACTGGATAGTTGTGTCTCATTCCTAAGTTCAGTGAAAAAGTTTCCAATAGCTCCTGATTGAGAATCACATGTACTGTAAGGTTTTTGTAGATGCCCTGTGGTGAGCAGTGTGGTCACCCAAAGATGTTTGTGCCCTATCTCTGGATTTCATAAATAGATTATCTGACAAAAGGGACTTTGCAGATGTAATTAATACTACAGGTCTTAAAATAGGGACATTTTCAAGGTGGGCCAAATCAAATCAAATGAGCCCTTAACAGCAGAGCACTCTTTCTGCCTCCAGTTAGAGACATGAGGTAGAACAGGAAGCAGGAAAATTTCAGTGAGATTCTAAGCATGAGAAGAATTCATCACCCCATTACATTTGGGCCATTTATAAGAACCAGACAGAGGCCTTTAGGAGGTAAGGACAGCTCCCAGATGATAGCTTGTAAGGAAACAAAAAACCTCATTCTTACTATTGCAACACTGAATTCTTCCCAAAACCTGAATAAATTTGAAAGGGGATCTTTTCATAGAGCCTCCAGTAAGGAATGAAGTTGTATCAATGTCTAATTTCAGCCAAGTACATCCAGACTTCTGATCACAGAACATATTAGATAATAAATTTGTGTTCATAAAAAATGCCTACTATGTAGTAAGTGCCCAATATACATAATAATTTATTTCCATTATAAGTGATAGTGAGATATGATTTTATGAGAGCAATATAATATTGATTCAAAATTCATAATTACAGTATAGAAATAAAAAGTACAGATTTAAAAAATTGTGTTGTTTCAGCCTGTTAAATTTGTGGTAATTTCTTATAGCAGCAATACAATAGCTAAAACATACCCTTTATCACATAAAAAAAAAAGTTCCCTCTATTTTTTAAAAAAAATATATTTTTATTGACTTCAGAGAGAGGAAGGGTGAGGGAGAGAGAGATAGAAACATCAATGATGAGAGAAAATCATTGATCTGCTGCCTCCTGAACACCCCTACTAGAGATTGAGTCCGCAATCCAGGCATGTGCCCTGACAGGGAATTGAACTGCAACCTGCTGATTCATGCGTCCAAGCTCAATTACTGACCCAAGCCGGTTGGGCATGTTCCCTTCTCTTCTTAATTTGCTTAGAGTTTTGTCATGAATAGTGTTGAATGCTTTCAAATATTTTGTCTGCATCATCATTATGATCATGTCTATAACCAAAGTCTTTTTTCTGTTTAATGTAACTGGTATTCTGATACTAAAGCACTCCTGCAAA
The DNA here is from genome assembly GCF_000327345.1 of Myotis davidii. Classification (NCBI taxonomy): domain Eukaryota; kingdom Metazoa; phylum Chordata; class Mammalia; order Chiroptera; family Vespertilionidae; genus Myotis; species Myotis davidii. The sequence goes on along the minus strand of NW_006291728.1, from coordinate 1,162,755 downwards.
CCAAAATAAATGTCAGTTAAGTATAATGTATTATTCTTTATTATAGTAATGATGTCAATTTGTTAATATCTTATTATTTTGTTATCTATGTAAATGAGAGATTGATTTGTAACATTTCTTTCCTGCCATGCTCATGTCAGATTATAAAATCTGGTACTATTTATTTCCTAGGTATTTGGAAGAATTCATTAATAAATCCATGTGATCTTCAGTGTGTGTGCACATGTGCTTACAAAATTTGACAACAGTCAGTTTCTTTAAAGGAACAGTGTGGAGTTTCCTCAAAAAATTAAAAATGGAACTGCCTTTTAACCCAGAGATCCCACCTCTGGGAATATAGCCTAAGAATCCCAAAACACCAATCAGAAAAAAATATATACACCCCTATGTTCATAGCAGCATTATTTACAATAGCCAAGATCTGGAAACAGCCCAAGTGTCCATTAGTAGATGAGTGGATAAAAAAGCTATTATATACTTATACAATGGAATACTATGCAGCTATAAAAAATAAGGAATTCTTACCCTTTGTAACAGTATGAATGACCTGGAGATTATTATACTAAGCAAAATAAGCCAGTCAGAGAAAAACATACCATATTATCTCAATTATAAGTGGAATCGAATGAACAAAATAAACTGACAAAATAGAAACAGAGGCATGGATATATGGAACAGACTGACAGAGGTCAAAGGGGAGGAGGGTAAGGGGGAGTGGATGAAAGAAGGTGAAGAGAGTAGCCAAAGAATATACATACATGGCTCATGGACACAGACAACAGAGTGGTGAAGGCCAGGGGAGGGTGGCAGGGGCTGGGTGGAAATTGGCAAAGTGGGGGGAGGGGGAGACATTGATAATAATCTCAACAATAAAAAATTTTAAAAAGAAGTCATTGCCAAAACCGGTTTGGCTCAGTGGATGGAGCGTCGGCCTGCGGACTGAGGGGTCCTAGGTCCAATTCCGGTCAAGGGCATGTACCTGGGTTGCGGGCACATCGCCAGTGGGAGATGTGCAGGAGGCAGCTGATCGATGTTTCTCTCTCATAGATGTTTCTAACTCTCTATCTCTCTCCCTTCCTCTCTATAAAAATCAATAAAATAAAATAAAATATTTTTTTAAAAAAAGAAGTCATTATACTTTCAATATCCTTTCAGCTTTAATAGCTTATGCTTTTTATTGATTTCAGAGGGAGGAAAGAAAAGGGAGAGAGAGATAGAATCATTGTTGAGAGACACAGACAACAGAGTGGTGAAGGCCAGGGGAGGGTGGCAGGGGCTGGGTGGAAATTGGCAAAGTGGGGGGAGGGGGAGACATTGATAATAATCTCAACAATAAAAAATTTTAAAAAGAGAGAGATAGAATCATTGTTGAGAGACATTGATTAGCTACCTCCTGCATGCCCCCCACTGGGGATCAAGTTCCCAACCCAGGCGTGTGCCCTGACTTAGAATAGAACCAGTGACTTCCTGGCGCATGGGACGGCACTCAACCAACTGAGCCACACCAGCCAGGCAATATTCCATTTCATGCAAACTGTGAAAGGTATCTACATAGTCATTCCAATAATGTCTTGTATGGTAAATGGGAACATGGCCCTCATCCCATGTTCCAACTCCCCCTCCCACCCTGTGGGAATATGATGAAGGCCGTCTGTCAGCAGACTGTGAGACCTTGGGAACCTGGCCTGCAACTCAGCCTAAGAAATGCTAGAGAGAAGCTGCTTCTAGATGGGAGCCTGATTGTAGCAGCTAGTGTTTTGATCTTACACAGCTTGTGCATGGGTATATCCCAAGCCCCCTTCATGCCCTGGTTTCCTCTGGTTTCTGTCCTCCATAAAGCCTTGTACTGGGAAAGTCTGGGTGGCTGCAAAACAATAGCCACCTCCAGCGCAGCCCAGATGGGACTTAGCAGGACAATTTCACCGGTGGCAGCCTGTGCAGTGTTAAGCCTCACCAGAAAGCCGACACCGGTGGTAGCCGGTGAGCACACATGTTCTGTTCTAATAAAACCGTGTCTTACACAGCCAGTCTTCTGTGTTGTTTCTTTGGGGTCCATAAGCAATATGCTGAGGTATTCTATGACCTCAGCACTTTACATAACGCCTCTCATTATCTCGAAATGTCTCTAGAATCTTGTTCTCACTTGTATTTTCTTGGTCAGTCTTTCTAGAGATTTATCATTTTTATTCATGTATTTAGAAGCAATATTTGGCTTTGCTGATTTTTCTTATTTTGTGTCTGTTTTCTAATTCATTGATTTTTACTCTTTACTTTTTACCTATCAGAGTGTGCAAATGTTCAAGTTGCTCTACATCTTCACCAACACTTGGTATATTTAATCTTTCTAATTTTACCTATCCCTGTATGTGTGACTGTGTGTGCATGTGATTTCACTGTGTTTTAAATTCCATTTTTTACATAATTAACAATGTTGAGCATCTTCTCAGATGTGTTTTGGCCCTCTGGACCCTAAGTTTTAAACGGTGAATTTTCTGGACTTACTTTTGCTACCTGCCTTATCTTTTCACTCTCCGCTCTTTCCTTAATTCATCTTATCCAGTTCCATAGATTTATCACTATGTATACATCAATACCTCTGAAACCTGTACTTGTACCATAAACCTTGCTGCTGGGTTCTAATCCCTTATATCTAAATGCCCAGGGTACATCTCCCACCACTGCTTCACCCTTTCCCTTTGCTTCTTCGCCCTTCTTCCTTCTTGACTAGAAGATTAATGTGAAGCCTGGAGACACAGCAGTTATCTTGTGACTCTAAAGTTACAAACACAAGGGCAAAAACCAATGTATTAAGAACAGCAGAAGATAAATTTGTACAGGATTTTGAGAGAGGGTGAAGAAAATCTTTTATAATTGATTGTGGTTGTGGTTTCACTACTCAGAATGTATTGAAATCCATGAAATTATAACTTTATTTCCCCCTTTAACCCACTCCCCAGACTCTTTAAATAGATTAATTGTATGGTATGTGAATTATATCTCAATTTAGTTGTTAAAAATATAGAGTGATTTTTAATTATGACAATAATCCAAGCTCTTCCATAAGATTTGCTTTTTATAAAATTTTAGGGTGGAATTTTAAATAATCTAAGTACTAGTTTAGTCTTCACATTCTCATGAAGAAATATATTTTGCATATATATACTATTTGTGTGGTTTCCATATTTGAGAAAAAGAAGCAAATTATTTGTTTGAAAACTATAGCCTGTGAGAGAGACAATAATGGAATAATTTGAATAAATACAGTATGTCAGGGGATTCTGGGCTGAATTTTAACTAGCAGTCATTAATACCATGGTATATAATTACTCAGCAAGTAGATGCTGAATTGTAAAGGCTATTTTGCTGTAAACAAATCCTAATCTACACTGAGAAATGTACTGTGTCCAGACCCACTCCTTCCAATAGAGGCATTTTGTCATGTTTAGATTACTATGACAAAAGAATTATAAAATTACTAACAATAGGTTTAATTAATGGATCTAAAATATTTACTTTCAATAGATAGCTATTCCATTTTACACTTTTATGTGTTCACATAATGAGATGCATATTAAAAGCTCAAAATGAAGAGATCTGATTGCCTGGATCAAAACAAAAACTTTCAAATTAACAATTCTGAAATATAATGACATGTTTATTTAAATAATTTACAACCTTTCAGCTATAACAATTTTCTTTTTCTAAGTTAGCCCAGCTACACTGGAGAAACTTTCAAACGTATTTGCTTAGAGCAATCAGCTTTTAACCAACATTTCAGGTCAATCAATGTTTCGGGCACATTTCAAATAATATGACACAGCTTGTTTTGGCAGGGAAAGGAAACCTACTTTGGGCCGCACCCCCCTTCAATTAATCACTTGTCACTGTGAATCTACATTAGAAAAGTCTTTCTATCTATGCAACCTTTGTATGACCAGCTTAGGTGTCTCAGGTTCTCCCTATTAATGTCTATGTTTTCTATCATTTTGTGGATTTTCAAAATAATTATGAAACTTACAAAAGAGAAAGAAGATAATAGGAGTGGTAAGTAATACCTAGAAAGAAGGTTATTTTTGTGTTTCTTCACATTCTCCAAGATTTCAAATACCTCATCATCTACTTGAAAGTATCAACACATTTATTCCAACATTTGACCTAACATATTATATGAATTGCCTGTTATTACAAAGAGGAAGAGAGTGATAGAGACAATGTGGAAAATACTTGAATTTTACTGTAAACAGTACTTTTGAGAAACAAGACACACATTCTTTTGAACCCAACACTCAGGATGTCACTTCCTTAGAATCTTTTTCAGACCATAAGGTAATGGTATACAAAGCTGAGATGTGTTATTCATTTAACAAGCTGCCACAAATCAATTGGTGACAGCAAATTTATTATTTGTTTTGCAATGTATCCAAAGTAAGTATAACCACTTTTTTCTCATTGAATTGTCAGAATTATTTAATTGTTATTGCATTTTGAAGACTTGGAGATATATATTTATAACTATACCTGTATCTATCTATATCTATTTATCTATATCTATATTGATAGATAGATAGATAGATAGATAGATATAATAACCCAGGTAATTATTCTTGGACCTTACCTTTTGGTAGTTTAGCAAATGTACCATGTCATGCTTATTACTTATTTTAGTCTTAAATAGAATACATTTCCAAATTAAACACAATCTTGTTTATAGGAATTTATAATTAAGTTACCCTGAAGAACAGATGAATCAAGAATTACATTCTCTAGAATTGGGAAATTTCTATCCGGGACAGTCTGCCAAAGGTCATGTTAGGAAATGTAGAAAGGCTATACTTTACTCATGTTAAAAATATAAGACACATACATAAAATTTTATTTCTTGTATCATCATTGCTTTTAGACATAAAGTTCATTATATAATTGCAACAACAAAAGGTTTGAATCAGACCCTGTAACAGATGCTTTTCCAGAATCCTGTAATAAATTCTCTTGGTCTACCTCTGATTTCAGCTTCAGCTTCAAAGGACATATTCCAATGAGCTCATTTTCAGTTCACACTTAACATCTTTGCTTTTTACTTTTTGGCTTTCAGGTTTTTCCCCACAGCTCCTTTCTGAAGTCATTTAGGGGAAGAAAACTTTTGCATTATCTGGTTCAACTCCTATTCTGCGGAGTAGGTCTCTTTGTAATTGCCGGATATCATGGACCAATGCTCAGGGCAAAATCACAGCAACACGTGGTGCTAGTTCGGAGCAGATTATCAGAGAAATTACGGGCTAAAGTTCCACAAGAAGAAAAGCATGCATTCCCAATCCTTCCATTTTTTTTAATAATTATGTTCATTTTATCACTTCTAAATTTATAAATGGAGAAATGTTGACCAATTTACACCAAGTTGCACAGTAAGTTAATGGCAGACTCAAGTTTAGAAACTGATCTTCTGATTCCAGATCAATGTTTATTTTCTATACCACTGGTTCTGAAAGTATGTTCTTCCCATCAGAATGAGCCATCCAATTACTTGTAAAAAATTCAGATGCCTGAGGCCCATTCCAACTCCTTCTCTGCTTTCCTGCCCTACATATTTTGAACACATGAATGTCATGAGTTCTTGGGTTTCACAACCTACTAGTGAGAACCACTGTGGGAAAAAATATGATCTGCCCAACTGATTTAATTGGTATCCATTAATTAGCAGTTGGGAAAAATACATTTCCGCATATAAAGGCAAGCCTCTGCCAAGGCCTAGAAATTAGAGAGGTGTGAAGCATTTATGAAGAAATAGTTAAGTTTAAAAATAATGGAAGATTTATATAGCTAGAAAATAATGAAAAGGTGCCTTGGAATACATCATAGCAGGTTTTGTATGTCAGACTGACTAGTTTGAACTTCATGCAGTAGGTAAAAGGAAATATGTTAAGATGTTTTTCAGCAGAAAGCATCATGCCAGAGTTAGATTAAGATTAATCTTCCACCATAAGTGGAGTGATTTAGAGTGGAGATAGCCCAGAATAGTGTTTCTCATACTTATGTGTATCTAAAAAATATTTATGATGCTGGTTTTAAAAATGTGTATTGTAGTCACCTGGCCTCAGAGTTTGTAGTTGGAGGGTATATGCCAGGAAATGGTGTTTATTACCAGTACCATAAATGTTTCTTACATAACGAGGCCAGGTGTTTCATACATGCATGTACATACATATATACTCAGGTTTTGTACATACAAATGTTCCTTACATACATAGTATTTGAGAGCTTTTGGTCTGATTTGCCTTCATGCCAACCTTCTTAATCAATGCGCTAGTGATGTGATTTGGAGGTGAGGGCAATGTGTTGGACAGAGGAACACAGGCTGTCTCTGAAGCAGACAGCTGCAACTCACATTAAGCTGATCATTGCCATTCAGGAAAGCTGGCCCAGTTTTGTTTGATTACCTGCTTTTTCAGGAGAAACCAGGTATATGAATGAATTCTTAAGGTTACTGTCCCAATTTTTAATGTTTAATCTCCCTTTCTTTCTCTCTCTCTCTCTCTCTCTCCTGTCTTTCAGTTTGTCTTCCTCTCTCTTTCTCTCTCTCTCTCTCTCTCTCTCTCCCCAAACAAACAAAAAGTCATTAAAGACTTTTGGTGGGATTTGGCTCAAGGGCAACTAGTGTATGACCTCTGACCTTTTTGCATTAGCCCCACTCAGTTCAGGTTTTCCCATTTTTGAAACGTTTTATTATCCTTGTTTGTTCTTGGCTTTCACCTTTGCATTTACTTCTATAGTGTTGTATATATCAATATGTACTTTTTATACATTGACTGTCTCCCTAGGTCGGCCAAGAATTGTTCAAAAGGAAGGACCATATCCCCTATTCCAACTCTGCCCTCCTTACAGTGAGCACACCGTGAGGAGGGTGGGGGTTGACTTCTGCTAGTGCAATAGATGCTATTTGTGCTCACTTGTGTTTTAGTGATCATGACCCTTCAGCCCAGTATTAAAATATATATTGCCAATTATTTATGAAGAGGAAACAGTCATTCTATGATATCATTACTTATGTTTCCCTATGCTACATAAAATTATGCGTATAGATCTTTCCTGCCAGTATTATCCTCTCTTCATTTCTGCAGCACATTATATGCTGTGTGTTGTGCAAATGTTTCCCCACGCTTACTTTTCAAGTGGTTTCTCATAGCAGATGTTCCCCCAAGTGTACTTTCTTCCTCTTTTACTAGCATTTCTTTCTATACAAACAACAGATTGCTTTTCGGCTGTCCTTTAGATTAAAGGAGAAAAACATTCACTACTACAGATGTTTGCTTGTCTCTCCCCACCCCAAGATTCTCAGAACAGATTTATAAAGAAATATGCATCCTTCCTCCTCGCTTTCTTCCCTGACTCCTTAATGTCATAATATAAAGCTTGGCTTTCAAATTATTTCGATAGAGTCATCTTCTTTGAATTTCCTGAGCAAAATTGCCTTCTTAGTATATTAGCATTAGATGCAAATGTGGTGTTCAGAGACTCATGAACAAAACTTACTTGTCTAAGTATCAACCAAAGATAATACAATAAATTTATATTATCTGAAATTAAAAGGGGATAGTTAAGAATGTTGTTTCTCATCTGAAGCTAATTCTTCTGATTGTTACCAAGGGGGCTTGTAGGACTAGGAATGAAAATACCGGTGACAAATACTGGACTCACATAACCACTATGTATTGGAATAGAATTTTGCAGTTTACACAGCATTTCACCTTCACTATCGCATTTAATCCTCACACAAGCTAGTATAAGTTGTATTATCCCCGGTTGTACAGCTAAAGGCTGAAATATAGTTTACCCAAGCTCACACAACCACAAAGCGGAGATGCCAACACTCCAACCCAAGTTCAGTTCTTTATTTGCACTGGACTACCTTGCCCCTCTGCCATTTCTATAATGACTTTTGAATCATCCTCAATTGCATTTTTAACGGCTTTGTTGAAATATAATTCAAGCACCATACGATTCAGCCATTTAAATTGTATAATTTAATGCTGCTTAGTATTCACAGAATTGTGGGACCATCTCTAAAAGCTACTTTTAGAATATTGTTTATCACCTCAAATAGAAACATTATACCCATTAGCAGCCATTCCCCACTCTCCCTCCCTCCAAGCCCTGGCAACTACTCATCTTTCTGACTCTATGGATTTGCCTATTCTGGACATTTCATATAAATGCAATCATATAAATGTGGCCTTTTGTGTCTGGCTCTTCTCACTGAGCATAATGTTTTCAAAGTTTATCTATGCCATGCAATATCAATACTTTATTCCTTTTTATGGCTGATGCTACTCCATTGTATGACTATACTACCTTTTATTTATGTATCCATTATATAATGGGTATCAGTGTTGTTTTCACGTTTTGGTTATTGTAAATAGTTCTGCTGAAAACATTAAATTGCTTTTTCACATGTAATATGTACATAGCATTTTTATTTAGTAAATCTGTTAAAAGCCCATAGAGGAATGTACTTGTGGCTCATTTGGATTTCTGAAAATAAGTTGAGTGTGGCTGGAAGCTAGAATAAAGATTTTGAAACGGAAAGTGGTGAAAGTTGAGGTTAGAGTTTTAAGAAGGTGTCAGACACAGAGAAGCCTTAGAGAACATTATAAGGATCTGATCTTTTCCCAAAGAACTCATGAAAACCAATGAAGAGTTTTAATCAGGCTGGTTAAGAAATTTGTTTGTAACTGTAGAAAGACCACTTTGAATATATTGTTGAGAAAAGGCTGAAGGAGAGACAGGACCCTATTTCAGAAGTGCCTTTTGAATAATCAAATATATGCATCACCCTCACCTAAAGGCATTGCTTTTCTTCTGTCTGGCACCGGGGCTTCTCTACAGGTATGGCAGATGCAGTGTCTTATGAAGTAATTATTTGAAGTACTCTTTTCTTAAATTTATTTTTTTATTCAAGTACTAGAGGCCCGGTGCATGAAATTCGTGCATAGGGTGGTGGGGTGTCCCTCAGCCAGCATCTACCCTCTCCAATCTGGGACCCCTTGGGGGATGTCCCACTGCCTGTGGGATCAGGCCTAAACCAGCAGCCGGACATCTCTCTCGCAATCCAGGACCACTGGCTCCTAACCACTCACCTGCCTGCCTGCCTAGTGCCACTAACTGCTCCCCTGCCTGCCTGATTGCCCAAACCACTTCTGCCTGCCTGCGTGATAGCCCCTAACTACCTCTGCCAGTTGGCTGAATCGCCTCTAACTTCCCTCTCCTGCCAGCCTGGTTGCCCCTAATTGCCCTCCCTTGCTGGCCTGGTTGCCCCTAACTGCCCTCCCCTGCCAGCCTGATCACCCCTAACCACCTCTGCCTCAGCCCCCACCACTGTGGCTTTGTCTGGAAGATTTCCAGTCCAATTAGCATATTACCCTTTTATTAGTATAGATAGTTGTTATACAATCTTATATTGGTTGTATTAGTTTCAGGTATACAATATAGTGATTTGACATTTTTATACTTTACAATCTGCTCTTAAAATATTTTCCCAGACTCATTTGATCGTGGTAGGTAAAACTTCACTTTCTAAGTAACAGTTCCTTGAACATTTTGGTCTACATCAGTGGTTCTCAACCTTCCTAATGCCGCGACCCTTTAATACAGTTCCTTATGTTTTGGTGAACCCAACCATAAAATTATTTTCGTTGCTACTTCAGGACTGTAATTTTGCTACTGTTATGAATTGTAATGTAAATATCTGATATGCAGGATGTATTTAGGCGACCCCTTTGAAAGGGTCATTTGACTCCCAAAGGGGTCGCGACCCACAGGTTGAAAACCACTGGTCTACATTCTAGTGTGAGAGAAAGCGTGCCAGAGATCTTCTAATCTGATCTCTTTATATTATAAAAAAATAAAATGAAGCTCAGAGAGATCTTTTCCTCACCATCACAGCCATGTGACTTATGTCTCTTCTAGTAGAATATTCCTTTCACTATAGCATGCTTCTTTCCCAACTTAGCACTCATCATACAAGAATTGTTTGTGAAGTACCTATTTAGGGAATAGAACTGTGCAAAGTGATGTGGACATTGTTAAGAGTGTAATTCTTCTTTCCTTTGCTCTTGGAAGCCCTTGAAGGGATGTGACTTGTTTGTCTGAATTTCTGGACAATAGTAATAGTGTTTAGGTTCCTTAGAGACAGGGCACAGAGTAAAGTTCAGCATGATTTGAACTGTCATCCTTATGCAGAGCATCTACACAAATCCCTGCCTTGCAACTTTTTGTGAGAAATAAATACTGTGTGTGCTACGTGTCTTTCATAATGTCTAGTATATAAGTACTAGTACACAATAACGTTGGGAAAGAAAGTGCATTAAGGACAAGCTCAAGAAGATTTCTCAGAAGAGGGTGAAATCATTGGAGAAGGGTTCATGGAAGTAAGGGCACTCTGAATGGGGCTTTGGCTGAATAAAAAGCACTGTTCCTCTTTCTAGGACTGTCAGGTAGAGTCAGCTTCAGAGATTGCTTTCTTTCTTTACTTAACACAGCCTCTGATGCAACTTTAGAAATAAATGCTGCAGAGAACTTGGGATTTAATGGCTTTTTATTGCAAGTGGAAAATTGTGGTTATTTGGAGAATGAGTCATAAAGATTAGCATTGTATTTACTGGTTATGCAACGTGATTCATAATTTAAAAGAAATCTAGGTGAGTTTTCAGGAGACATTTTATGAACCGAATGCTCGGTTCAAATTTTCGTTTTTATGTCCTTTTAAGATTTAATTTCTTAGGGAATTGAAACAACCTAATTACTTTAAAAGTAGTGATGTGAATTTGACCTCTTAGCCTAGCTTATTTTCTTCTAATGGAAAGATTTGCTCACATAAAGCACATCAGTACAAGTATGACTGACCGTACCCATCTCTGGTAGCCTTAATTTTGGGTTCAATTGCTTGAACCATTACCATTACCAATCTTGTCTATCAGGCTCTCTTGCTATAAGTATTTGGAATTTTCCTTTCCATTTTCTTTTATATTGCACAGAGACTTAAATTCTAGTATTTTCCAATAGGCAGTTCAAAACTTAGTGCAGAAAAGCTCACCTAGTTATCTGTCAGCATTTGGGGTGAAAAGTAAAGCAAGAATTTCAAGTGATACTTTAAAAATGGAATATTTTAGTCAAGTAAATCCTATATAATAAAAGCCTAATATGCTAAGTGTCTTGTCGACCGGTGGACTGTCCAATCATTCAAAGCGTAATATGCTAATAATATGCTAAGGCTGCTCAACCTCTCGCTATGATGTGCACTGACCACCAGGGGGCAGACACTTGCTGCTGGGGTCCAGCTGATGGGGACCAAGCAAGATGGGCCAGACACACCCTGGAGCACTCCTGCTGTCCCTCTCTGGCTGGCCAAACTCCCACGTCTCTCCCTGGCCCTAATAGTGCACCAGTGGGGTCCCTTAGCCTGGCCTGCACCCTCTCACAACCCAGGATCCCTAAGGGGATGTCAGAGAGCCAGTTTTGGCCCGATCACGCAGGCCAGGCCAAGGGACTCCACTGGTGCTTGAATTCATGCACCGGGCCTCTAGTATAAAATAAATGTCAGTTACTGCTTAATTTTATGACCTATAAAAATATTTAACCTCTTTGATCCTAAGCTGTTTAAATAAAACCACCTAAATCAAAGGCGGGCATAAACCATAAAGTGCAATTAGTATATAAGAAAAGAGCTTGTCACCAGTATATAAAAATAGTTTCTCTTTTCTGAGTTCTTACTTTGCAAAGTACTGTGCTACATACATGTATTCATGTCTAGGGATGCCATAAAGTACTACAAACAACAGAAATGTATTCTCTCACAGTCCTGGAAGCCAGCAATCTGAAATCAAAGATTCAGCAGGCCTACGGTCCCTTGGAAGGTCCTGGGGAAGAATCCGTTCTTGCCTCTTCTACCTTCTGGTTGTTACTGACAATCCTTGGTATCCGTGGCTTACACATGCATCACTCCAGTCTCTGCCTCTGTCTTCACATGGTCTTCTGTCCTGTGTGTCCAAATTTTTCTCTTCTTATAAGGGCATGTGTTATCTTACATTTAGGTCCCATCCTAATCCAGTATGACCTCATCTTAACTAATTACATCCCCAAAGGTACTATTTCCAAAGCGGATCACATTCACAGGTTCCATGTAGATCATATATTTTGAATTTTAGGGAGACACTATTTGGCCCCATAGATAATGCTAAAATTATTGCCTCAGTGAATTCTATTAGTTCTGCAAAGTAAGTAACTGTATTTTTGTTTTAAACTTAAAAAAAATTAAAGTTCAGGGTGATTTGACAAGGTCACACAGCTCATAACTGGCAGAGCTAGTGTTCTAGTTTATAGTGAAGTGAATTCCAAAACTTCCTTTTGGCTCTACTATTAGGATGATTTTTCCAGCATTGTATGAATATAAGAAATTTTAAAACCTTTTATATTTTTGAAATTGTGGTAGTATGTATTTGTATGGAATACTCTTAATACAATTTATACCATGATAACTAGAATTATGTATTTTTTAAATTTTAATACATATTTTAAAATTTGTCTTGCAGAAAGGGTGACATATATTTGCATTCATCTAACAATGCAATATTACAATTGTTTTTTCCTTTAACAAAATGTTTGGTCAAAATTACCTTTATATTTTTGGCATTATCATGTGTTTGATTAAATATTAGTAAAGTTAAATATTTAGAAAATTCTTGCTGAACAT
>NW_006291728.1:1146288-1149892 GCF_000327345.1 Myotis davidii | reverse complement strand
TTAATAAATGTTTTATTGATGTGTTCCAGTTCCATTTTACTTATCTGTTTATAAAAGTTGTTTATATATTCATGTTATCAATCCTATATCCTAAATGTTGCAACTGATTTTTCCAAGTACGTGATTTTATTTTGTTTGCTCATTTGTATTTTTTTAACTGAAGATTTAAATTATAAGGTATTGAAATAATTGTTTTTATTCATTAATTCTGGATTTTGTCTTTTGCTTAGAAAAACCTTTCCTACTTCATAATTATAAACATGTTATCCTATAGTTTCTTATTATACTTAATGTGATTTAATCTTTAATTCATATGGAAATTTTTTTAATTTAAAAAATGAAATATGTATAGACCTTCAAGTTTTTAAATGACTTGTCAGTTTTATCAGTAATTAAATAACAACTCCTTTGTCATTAATTTGAAAGGCTACCTTTATCATATACTAAATTTGGTTATACATAAATTTTCATTTGAACTTTCTTTTTTAATTGAATTTATTGGGGTGACATTGATTAATAAAATTATACAAGCTTTGGGCATGCAACTCTACAGTACATTGTATTGTGTGTTTACCACCCCAAGTCAAGTCTTCTTCCATCACCATTTATCCCCCTTTACCTTCCTCTACCTCTCCCTCACTCCCACCTCTTCTTCCATCTGGCAATTACCAGACTGTTGTCTGTGTTGATGAGTCTGATATTTTTCCTTTACTTAAGCACTTCACCCTTCTCACCCAGCCCCAAACCCCGCCTCTCTGACAGCTGTAAGTCTGTTCTTTGTGTCCATGAAGCTGTCTCCATTTTGTTTTTAAATTTATTTTGTTCATTAGAGTCCACATATAAGTGAAATCATATGGTGCTTATCTTTCTCTAACTAGCTTATCTCACTTAGCATAACACTCTCCAAATTGGCCAGTACTATATTACTATACTTAAATTATTATAGTTAAATAATAATTTTAATACTTTAGATAGCAGGTTTACATTTATTATTATTATTTCCTTCAGAATTCTATTTTCTATTTTTATTCCTTTATTTTTGTATGTTAAATATTGAATAATGTTAGAGGTACAGGGGAACCAGAATACCCAGAAAAAATATTTTAAAGGAAAACAGTTGATGGACCCACTTTTCTTAATTTCAAAACTTATTATTGTAAAGTTGCAATAATCAAGACAGTGTGGTATTGGCATAAGGACAGACATATACAACAAAGAAATAGAATTCAGAATCTAAAAAATAAACCTGTATATCTATGGCCAATTAGTTTTCAACAAGGGTATCAAGATCATTCAATTGATTAAAAAAATGTTTTCAGCAAATGGTACTGGACCAACTGGATATCCACATGTAAAATAATAAAGGTGGAACCCTGCCTCCCACCATAAAAACAACCTAATTCAAAATGAATCAAAGACCTAAATCTAAGAGCTAAAATATAAAACTCAAGTAATGTCATAGGAATGATGGCATGAAAGCACACCTTTTCTTCTCCCCCTGAAATTTCAACAAGTTCACCAACTATAATTCAATAAAGAAATCCCTGCTCAACACAGATGCATACCTGAGAGACGTGCACACTGAAACATCTAAAGGTGGGCAACTGGGAATAAATAGGAGGCAGGAAGGGAGGAAAGCACAGACAGCCTGCAGGCACAGCCCTGCAGCTAGCAGCTCACAACACAGCCAGCCAGGAAAGGGGAGAAAGTGGGCAGTGGCAGGTGCTTCCTTCACCTGAAGCAACAGAAAGCTGCAGAGGGCAGTCCGTAGGGAGAGCAGAGTAGAGCAAACAGTAACTGAGCCAGAAGATGCCTGACAGAACACAGGGTTCTGCCATGTGGCTCTCCCCATGGGCTAGGCAGTGGTGTTTCAGACAAAGAAATGGAACCACAGAGCCCTGCCACCACTTGGACTCCCCAAACTCACCTCCCATTACCCTTGGAGTAAGGTCCAGGAGCATATTGTCTGTAAACCAAGAGCTGTTGTAGTAGAATCACTGTTTCCTTCTGGGGGTACTTAGGGTGGGACCCCATGGAGGCCAGGGTTTGCCATTATAGTAAGGGCCAAAAAAACTCTACTCCTAAGCAGGGTGGCTATATTGTCTTATTGAAGCCATAGAGGTTCAAGACTGGAGACCACAGAGGTAAAAAATCTTGACATTCAGAGCCATCTTATCTAATAAAGAAGTAATATGCAAATTGACCATCACTCCAACACACAAGATGGCCAACCCCATGTGGACACAAGATGGCTGGCAGGGAAGGGCAGTCGTGGGCGATCAAGCCAGCAGGGGAGGGCAGTTAGGGGTGACCGAGTCGGCAGAGGAGGGAAGTTCTGGGGGACCCAGGCCTTCAGGGGAGGGAAGTTGGGACGATCAGGCCAGCATGGGAGGGCAGTTAGGGGCAATCAGGCCTGCAGGGGAACACTTAGGTGTCAATAAGGCAGGCAGAAGCAGTTAGGGGAAATCAGGCAGGCAGGCAGGTGAGCGGTTGGGAGCCAGCAGTCCTGGGTTGTGAGAGGGATTCCAGATGGGAGAGGGTGCAGGCTGGACTGAGGGACACCCACCCACTCCCGTGCACAAATTTTGTGCACCGGGCCTCTAGTCTATTAGAAAATAGTAGAACAACCTCTTAAGAGATAAATGTGTAAGCAAAGGAGGACAGCAAATACCATGAAGAACCACAGTAATGATGATGACCAGAAAGAAAATGAAAAATCCCCAGAATGCAAGCTGGAACACATGGAAATATGTGATATAAATGACAGAGATTTCAAGATTACAGTTCTGAAAATACTCAACTAGATGTGAGAAAATACTGACAGGCAATTCAGAGCACTCAGAAAACAAATCAATGAACAAAACAAATACTTTACCAAATAGATTGAAACATTAAAAAATAACCAATCAGAAATCCTGGAAATGAAGCATGCAATTAAGGAGAATAAAATAAACTACTGAACATAGAAAACAAAACCAACCAGATGGAGGAAAGAATTAGTGATATAGAAAATAGGAATCAAGAAATGATGCAGAGGAAGAGAGAGACCCGAGCATAAAGAAAAATGAAAGAGCTCTATGAGACCTATCTGACTCCATCAGAAAAAGCAATATTAGAATTATAGGCATTGTGAAGGAGGAAGAGTCTATTAAAATAAATAGTGGATGAGAATTTCTCAAATCTATGGAAAGAACTAAATCCTCACAATTGAAAGAACTAAATCCTCAAATCCAAGAAGCAAACCGGACACCTAGTTAATTACCTCATTCCAAAAAGGTTCTTCCCATCGCACTTGATATTGAAGCTGTCAAAAATTTAGAAATAACCAAAAACAAAACAAACAAACAAAAAAACTAACTGTCAAGCAGCCAGGGAAAAGAAGGAAGTACCTACAAAGGAAGCCTCATCAGAATTTCATCCAACTTCTCAGCAGAAACTTTACAATCCAGAATAGAGTGGAACCAAATACCGTGGAACCTCATTTCTTAAACATCTCCCATCTTGAACAATTCGTTTCTCAACCTGACAACCCTTTCACACTTCTATGATCAGTCACGCATTTCTCAGGTGACCAACAAAGGAGAGAATGTGCAAATATAAGTCC
>NW_006291728.1:1113362-1126227 GCF_000327345.1 Myotis davidii | reverse complement strand
TTCCGTATACAGTGGAACCTCTTTGCTTGAATGTCTCCCATCTCGAACAATTCACTTCTCAACCTGACAACCACAACCCTTTCACACTTCTATGATCAGTCACGCATTTCTCAGGTGACCAACAAAGGAGAGAATGTGCAAATATAAGTCCGTTTACCACTGTTAAAATCTCAGGATATTGTACTGTGAATATTTTCATGGGTTTTTTTTTTTTGTGTTGTTTTTTGCTTTTGTTGCTGCTTATAAATAGTGTTAAATTTTCATTTTTCACTGAACATTTCTTTTCCTTTTTGTTAAATTTCCATTTACATGTCCCTTTGTTTTTAAAGTGCTTATTTATAGATTAAATAGTACAATAGATATGCAATATATATATAGGAAAGGTTAAGAAAAGGAATCATTTGGGGATCTGGAACAGATTAAATCAATTTACATTATTTTTAATGGAAAAAAAAAAGAGATTCCATTTTCAAACAGCCTTCCAGAATGAATTAAGTTCAAGAACGAGGTTCCACTGTATTTAAACATCTGAAAGAGAGAAACCACCAGCCATGAATAATATATCCTACATTATCCTTTAAATATGAAGGAGAAATAAGATGTCCCCAGACATACAGAAGCTGAGGGAGTGATCACCAGAAAACCTCCATTACAGAAAATACTCAAGGGAGTTATTCAACCTGAAACAAAAAACATAAAGTCACAAACTACAAGTAAAACCAAAAAACTTATAAACAGGGATAATTTGTGACAACAAAAACATAAAAGGGGAAGAGGAAATGGTATGAACTGGCAAAGGAAGATGAAGATCAAATGCACTCAAAAGAAAAAAACAAACAAACTACTGTATATATGTAACTCCATTTTTTTATAAACCTAATGGTAACCACGCATAGAAATCCCTAAATTAGGACATACTAGTACAGCTTAAAAAAAGAGGGAACAGAAGAAAGATATATGGAATGTTACCAAACAAAAACAACAGACAGAAGCATAAAGAAAAAGAACCAATGGTGGCACAGAGGTACCAGAAAACAAAATATAAAATGGCTACAGTAAATCCTCATACATTAATAACTACCCTAAATGTAAATGGTCTGACTTCATTAAAAAAGAGGCACAGAGTAGCAGAGTGGATCAAAAAACAAAACCCAAGCATATACTGCCTACAAGAGACACATCTAAGCTGCAAAGACAAAGGTAGATTCAAAATAAAAGGGTGGAAAATTATTCTCCAAGCAAATAGTTACAGAAAAGCAGGTGTAGCCATACTTATATCTGACAAAATAGATTTAAAAATAACAAGAGACAAAGATGGACACTTTATAAAGGGAACACTACATTGAGAAAACACAACAGTTCTTAATATATATGCACCCAACCGGGGAGCAGTGTAATATGTAAAACAACTACTCACAGAACTAAAGGGAGGAGCAGATCAAAACACAATTAAGTTGGATACCTTAATACTCCATTGATAGCACTAGACAGATCAACCAAACAGAAAATCAATAAAGAAATATCAGCCTTAAATAAAATGCTAAACCAAATGGACATAATTGACATTTACAGAACCTTTCATCCCAGAACATTAGATTGCACATTCTTCTCTAGTGCACATGGAGCATTCTCAAGAATAGACCATATATTGGGTCACAAAACTAGCTACAATACATTCAAGAAGATTTAAACTATGCCAAGCTTATTCTCCAACCATGATGCCTTGAAATTAGAAATCAACTGCAAATAGAAAGTCAAGGAGCCTACAAATATGTGGAGATTAAACAACATGCTACTGAAAAAATGACGGGTCAAAGAGAAATAAAAGGAGATCAAAAGATATATAAAGACAAATAAGAACGAAAATACAACATATCAGAACTTCTGGAATGCAGCAAAAGCAGTAATAAGGAGGAGGTTTATATCATTAGAGGCCTAGCTCAAGAAACAAGAGAAATCCCAAGTAAACAACTGAACATCACATCTTAAAGTAATAGCAAAAGATGAGCAAAGTAACCCAAAGTCAGCAGAAGAAAGCCAATAATAAAAATTAGAGCAGAATTCAATGAAATAGAGAACAAGAAGACTATACAAAAAGTCAATAAAACAAAGAGCTGGTTCTTTGAAAAGATTAATAAAATTGACAAACCCCCAGGGAGGCTCACTAAGGAAAAAAAGGAAAAGAGCCACATAAACAAAATCAGAAATGAGAGAAGTTACCACAGGCATTACAGAGATACAAAGGATCATACTAGAATATTATGAAGACTAAATGCCACCAAATTCAATAACCTAGTAGAAATGGAAAAATTCCTAGAAATAGAAGGATCAGCAGTGAGGAAATTGAAACAACCACCAAAAACCTCCCAAAAAACAAAAGTCCAGGGCCAGATGGCTTCACCAGTGAATTCTATCAAACATTCAAAGACTTAAAACCTATCCTTCTTAAGCTCTTCTAAAAAATGGAAGTAGCAATACCTCCTAACAATTCTGAGGTCAATATAACCCTAATACCAAAACCTGGCAAAGATAACACAAAAAAGTAAAACTACAAATCAATATCTCTGGTGAATACAGTTGCAAAAATCCTAAACAAAATACTAACAAATCAAATACAACAGAACATGCAAAAATAATACATCACAATCAAGTGGGTTTCATTCCAGGGGCACAAGGATGGTTTAACATATGCAAATTAAGCAACAAAATACACCACATTAGCAAAGCAAAGGCTAAAAATCATAAGATCTTATCAATAGATGCAGAAAAAGCATTTAAGATACAACATCCATTTATGATTAGAACATTCAGTAAAATAGAATAGAAGGAAAGTATCTCAACCTAATGAAGGCCACATACTAGTATGATAAACCCTCAGTTAATATACTCAATGGTGAATAACTGAAAGCTTTTCCTCTAAGATCAGGAACAAGACAAGTCTATCCGCTCTCATCACTCTTATTCAACAAAGTGCTAGAACAACAGCCGGAACAATAAGGCAAGAGAAAGAAATAAAAGGCATCTAAATAGGGAAGGAAGAAATCAAGCTGTCACTTTTTTTGGATGACATGATTCTACATGATTCTATATATAGGAAACCCTAAAGCAGTGGTTCTCAACCTTCCTAATGCCGTGACCCTTTAAACAGTTCCTCATGTTGTGGTGACCCCCAATTTCATTGTTACAAATTGAACATAATTAAAGCATAGTGATTAATCACAAAAACAATATGTAATTATATATGTGCTTCCCGATGGTCTCTTCCCGAGACCCAAAGGGGTCTCGACCCACAGGTTGAGAACCACTGCCTAGGGAATAGAATGTGGTGAAGCCCTCACCTGCTTTCAGATGAGGCCCAGCTACCAACATAGAAAAACAAATCAGTCCTCCCTGGGATGACGTGGTTTGTGGTACTAACCAATCACCAGCCTGTACAGGTTCCAGGCATTTTGATAAAACAGTATTTGATTTAGGTGATCAATTTAGGGCCTTCATTTCAACACGTGAAAGTGCCTCATGGTTTTTGATCCAACTAACTCCGTTATGAAGGATCATCACGCAATTCAATAGTTAATGAGATTTTTACAACCAAACAGATTCTTATGTCCTTTCCTCAGTTTCTTTCAAGGACAAGAGTCTAACAAAAGGACAATTCTACTCTTTAAACTTCTTTGGGCCAAGAAGCATTTAAACTAAATATTATCTTCAAGGTTTCTTTTTATTTCCATTTTTGTGTCTTATGCAACTCATGAACACAAACAATAGTGTGGTGATTGCCAAAAGGAAGAGTGTAGGGGAAGAAGATGGTACCAATGTAAGTTGACAGGATTTGACTTTGGATGGTATACACACAATGCAATATACAGATCTTATAACATAGAAACCCATACTTGAAACCTATATGTTCATGTTGAACAATGTCACCCCAATCAATTTAATAAATAAAAAAATTAAAATAAAACTGAAGAAAATGTAGTAGTAAATCGGTTTCCTTGTATTAGTCAGTGGTTTCTTAGATACTATACCCAAACCACAAGCAACACAAGAAAAAAAATAAGTTGGACTTCATAAAAATTAAAAACTTTTGTACATAGAAGGATATGATCAAGAAAATGAAAAGACCACCCAGATAATAGGAGAAAATATTTGCAAATCACATATTTAATAATGATCTAGTATACAGTATATATAAATAACACAAAATCAACAATATAAAGACAAATAATTTGATTAAAATGAGCAAATGATTTATTTTTTTTAAATATATTTTATTGATTTTTTACAGAGAGGAAGGGAGAGAGACAGAGAGCTAGAAACATCGATGAGAGAGAAACATCGATCAGCTGCCTCCTGCATATCTCCCACAGGGGATGTGCCTGCAACCCAGGTACATGCCCTTGACCGGAATTGAACCTGGGACCCTTCAGTCCGCAGGCTGACACTCTATCCACTGAGCCAAACCGGTTTCGGCATGAGCAAATGCTTTAAATAGGCATTTCTCCAGTGAAGATTTCCAAATGATCAATTAGCACATTAACATATGCTTAACTTCATTAGTCATTGGGGAAATGTAAATCTAAAACACAAGGCACCACTTCACTCCCTCTAGGATGGCCATACTAATATAAAACCAAGGAAAATAACAAGTGCTGACAAAGTATGTGGAGATATTGAACCCTTAGTACATTATTGACGGGCATATGAAATGGGCAGCTGCTGCATAAAAGCTTTGTTGGCTTCTCAAATGTTATAGTGTTACTATATGACCCAGTAATTATATCCAAGAGATTTGAAATCATAAGTGCACAAAAAACACTGTACACAAGTATTCATAAAAGATATTATTCAAAAGAGCTAAAATATGAGAAAAAACAAAACATCTATCAACTAATGAATCGATAAGCAAAATGTGCTATATATACATAATGAAACATTGTTTAGCCATAAAAAGAAATGAATTACTGACACATGGTACACATACCTAAACCTTGAAAACATTATCCTCAGAAACCAAACATGAAAGATCACATAATATATAATTCCATTTAATATACTAGTATGTCCAGAATAGGCAAATCCGTAGAATAGAAAATAGTTTAGTAATTGTAAGAGATGGTAGGAAGAGGGAGTTAAGAGGTATGACATTCTTTTTGGCGTGATAAAATGTTCTGGAATTAGATAGTTGGTACTATTTTTACAATAGTGTGAACATACTAAAAACTACTGAATTGTGTGATTTAAAATAGGTAAAATGGATTTTATATAATGTGAATTTTATCTCAATAAAAATACTATCAAAAAACATAAAACAAATTTGAAAGATATGCAAATGTTTTAGTTTAGGATATTTAATATTTAAAGTATTATTTCTCAAGAATTTAATATATAAATTGAATGTAATTATGATTAAAATCTTAGTGGCATTTCCTACAAATAGATAACTGATTTTAAATTTTATTTGTAAGCAAAAATACCTAAGAATAACCATAAAAATTATGAAAAGGAAGAGATGTGAGAAAAGACATTCTGTAGCCATTATAGGAATGCTGTATAAAGCTACTCTAATAAAAAAAAATGTCATGTTGGTATGGAAATAGACAAAAACATCAGAACACAGAAATCTATCCAACCGTCCAGAAAATTTAACATATGACAAAGTGGTACTTCAAATTAAAAAAAAAAAATCAGCTCAGCTAATAAATGATTCTGATGCAAACTAGTTAATTTTTTTAAGAAAATAATATATGTTGACTACTTTATACCATATAAAAACAAGTTCCAGAATTATTTAAGGCTTAAATATACAACAATGGACTTTAAAATTAAATCTACTTGCCTACTCATATAATCCAGTGGGTAGAGGAAATCTTAAACAAAATTGGAAACCTGGAAGATATAAAAGAAAGTAGAGATGTTTAATTATGTGACTGAAAATATTTGTACAAAAAATGCATATATGAAGTCAATAAGGGAATATTAGATTTGAGTGGAATGGAAAACCTGTATTTTCAATACAAACAGATGAGTAGGTATACTTCAAACATTTTATAAATTAAAAGGAAATAAAAATATCAGAAAAATAGGCAAAAATATGAATAAATAATATAAGATCCAAATGGTCAATAAACTTAAAAAGTTGTTCAAATTCATTAACAAATTAATGAGTTAGAAAAAGATTAACTTTTTACCCAGTCAATAAGCAACACAATAATCCTATCTAATAATAGACAAACATGGCAATTGACCGTACCTTCGCTATGCCTCCCATTTGCTAATCAGTGAGATATGGAAATTGACCACAAAGATGGCAGTTAATTTGCATACATAGGGGTGAAGTGATGGAGCGAAGACTGAAGGCGGCTCTAGCAGGAGCAGCAAAGGCTTGAAGGCGGCTCCGGCCAGAGCAGCGAAGACTGAAGGCGGCACTGGCTGGAGCGAAGGCCTGGGTCCCTGGTGCCGGAGGAAAACCAGTGCTGGCAGCCAAGGGAAGGGAAGGCTTATTGCGTGAATCTTTTTGTGCAACAGGCCTCTAGTATATAATAATAAAGCAAAATGCAATGGTATTAGCATGGATGTGGGCATATAGGTACTCACAGGCTGAAAAAAGTGTTATTAGTTGTTACAAGTCCTTGAAAAGGTGATCTGTAGTTATCTATTAAAATTAAAATGTATTTTAATTTTAACAAAGTAATCCCATTCTAGGATTATCTTCCCTAGAAATAGAAGCAGCAATAAGGATAAATGTTATAGAGCAATATTTGTAGTGCAATGACCCTAAAGTAAATGAACATCTCCCAAAAAGGAAATGATTAAATATACTTATGTCTGTGTGCATCATGTAACCTTATGTGACCATCCTAATATATAAAAGGCCCAGGCTGACCAACCGGGAAGTCCTTCAGTCAGCACTGTGTTGCCCTGAAGATCCAGCACTGACTGCCCCACTGCAGCCTGGTGACCCAGCACTGACTGCGCAGGGGGCTGAGACCCAGAGAGAGAAGCAGGGTCTGATCCTCAGCCTCAGTGGCAGCTGTTGATCAGTACTTGCCTCTCTCTTTCTCTCCCTCTTTCTTTCTGGACTTGCCAGCAGCTGGGCCTCTCTTTACCTCTGGCCTCCATGGGGGCTACTGTTTAGCCCCACCTCTCTGATCAGGCCCAGAGATAGGCCCGGAGATGCTGACTGGCATAGGAACCGACCAATCAGAAGCAAAACAGGGTTCTATGGGGAGCCAATGGCTGCCTAGGAGGTGAAGCTTCTGATGCTGACTGGCATAGGCACCGACCAATCAGAAACAAATCTGGGTGCTCTGGGGAGCCAATGACTGCGTAGGAGGTGAAGCTTCAAACACTGACTGGCATAGAAACCGACCAATCAGAACCAAAACTAGGTGCTGTGGGGAGCTCATGGCTGCCTAGAAGATGGAGCTTCTTATGCTGGCTGGCATAGAACCTGACCAATCAGAATCAAATCTAGGTGCTGTGGGGAGCCAATGGCTACCTAGTAGGTGGAGCTTTTGTCACTGACTGGCATTGAAACTGACCAATCAGAACCAAATGTGGATGTTGTGAAGAACCAATAGCTGTATAGGAGGCAGAGCTTTTGACATTGATTTGCATAGGAACAGACCAATCAGAACCAAATATGGGTGCTGTGAAGAACCAATGGCTATCTTGGAGGTGGAGCTTTTGACACTGACTGGCATAGGAACTGACCAATCAGGACCAAATGTGGGTGCTATGGGGAGCCAATGGTTGCCTAGGAGGTGGAGCTTCTGACGCTGACTGGCATTGAAATCAACCAGTCAGAACCAAAACTGGGTGATGTGGTGAGTCAATGGCTGCCTAGAAGGTAGAGCTTTTTATACTGACTGGCATAGAAACTGACCAATCAGAACCAATGGGCCAGCAGAGGAGGGTAGTTGGGGGCAAGATCAGGCCAGCAGGGGAGGGCCATTGAGGGCCAGATCAGGCTGGCAGAAGAGGGCAGTTAGGGGTGATCAGGCAGGCAGGCAGAGGCAGTTAGGGGTGATCAGGTAGGCAGGCAGGTGAGCAGTTAGGAACCAGCTATCCCAGATTTTGATTGGGCCTAAATGGGCAGTCAGGCATCCCTCAAGGGGTCCCCAAATGGAGAGGGTGCAGGCTGGGCTGAGGGAACCCCCTTTCCATGCACATATTTCATGCACCAGGCCTCTAGTTTAAAATAATAAATTATAGCTATACCTGTTTACTTGGAGAGATTGCCATGACATAGTTTAATAAAAAAATAAAATGCAGTAAGTATATATGAATATTGTTTTTATAAAACAATATCCAAACCTTTCCTATGTGGTATATTTGTATATGTGTATATAAGTATGAAAATGAGAAATTATGCCTAACATAATACGTTTTCAACATGATTTATGGAATGTCATTTAGGTAAAGCAGGAAGAGGAAAGAATAAGGAGAGGAAAGATATAATCCAAGAAAAAAAAAAAAGAAGAAAAAACAGTGGTAGGCTAGTACTTTACTGAAGCATAAATGTTGTATACCATAATTCCATCTCATTTATATGTATGCTTTTTAAAAATAAATATTTGCATATAAGTTTATAAAGTTCTAGAAAGTAAGATTATACCTGATTAGGATTGTTTGAGAAATATTAAAATCACCCTGGAGAAAATTAACAACTATAAAGTAGTGAGTCTTCTCATCTAAAAATGGTGTATCTCTTGATATATTGTAGCCTTCTATTAAGGTTCCCCTACAGAGTTTATCATATGTTGTTTCTGATGCATGTCTCTTAGAACTCAAAAACAAGGTATCTTAGGCAAACTTTCAAATAAGCAACAAAAGTAGTCTATAAAATAATATGCAAATTAACTAACAGTTACACTTACCTTTATTTTATATTTTTATCCAATGGTTAAATATAAACCAATATTCAGAATTTGGTAAGAAATTCAATATGAAAATTAATTTTGTTTGAAATATATATATGCTATTTGAATTATCTTTCTCATTGAATCGTTAATCTTGATGTTTCAGGATGAAACAAGAAAAAGGATGAAATTTATTTCTTTTTTTTCTTCTCCTTACTCTGATCTAGGTTGAGAATGCTGTTAATCAACTGGTAATCTTCTTACTCTTCCATTATTTGTATTCCTGTCAATCTGGAAAATGGGGACCCATTGATGATTGTTATAAAGACATGCTTTAGCCCTGGCTGGCATTGCGAAGTGGTTAGTGCATGGGCTCATGCACTCATGGTTGTGGGTTTGAGTCCTGGCCCCAGTTGGAGGAAATATTATAATACTTTTAAATTAAAATATTTGAGATTTTGAGTAACTCTGAAAAGGAGCTTAATCATAATCTAGAATGAACTTTTCATTTATAAGCTGAATAACTTGCCCAAGGCCACAGCCTTCCTAGTTGCAGAGACTGAATTGAGATTTCAGGAACCTACCTTAGTAACTTATTGTATAAAATAGAATGCGTATTTCTCCTTATAAAGTTCAGAAATCATTACTTTTTCCCCTCCAAAACTTTTTACAATGCAATATTTTCTTCCTTGGCTAGCCAAAATATGTATTTCAACAAACTCTAATTAACATTCAATTTAAAAAATAATTTTAAACATATACAGTCCTTTGTATGATTTCTAGTCAAGTCCAACTTCTGACTTTTTTTTATATTGGAAAATCTAGGTCAACGTTAAGCCTCTTGACATTATTTCTATTTTACTGATTAAGAAATGGAAGATCGGAAAGTTATGTTGACCTATCCAAGATGTCACAAGACTGGAAGCTGGGCATAGAACTATGTCTCCTGATATTCTCCTGTGGTTCTTTGCACTAAAATCTTCAGTCTGAAAAGATCTTAACACTCGGCATTTCTTCTAGCTGTAGCTTTCTGGTAGTCGTTGTGTCAGGGAGTTATGAAATATCAGAATTTCCTTTTCATTATCAGGCATTCTGTACTCATGGGATTTCAGGGACATTAGTTATAAGCTGTGCTCTCACTGCAGAGAAAGACATGGCAAACATCAGAAAGAGATGAAGTGATAGAATAAAAGCCAGTAAAGTGCTTTGATGGCAAAGGTTGTGCAAGCGTGAAGGAAGACTCTTCTCACACATTCCGTCAATGGGAACAAGGGGACTTTGAAGTGCAATTTAATGGCCAAACAGAAGTCATAAGCTGACCAAAACGATCTGGATCTAGTGTGCTTCAACAGGGATATAAATTATTCCTGTAGAGTAATGATGATCTACTTTTATCCAAGAAATAATGAACAATTCTGTGTACATTTGCCTGAATTATTATGCACTGGTGCTCATGTAGAAAAAAAAATGTTGTTCAGTACATTTTTAGGATCCTCAATCAAAACGAATGACAGATGAGTGAAAGCTTTTAAATCGATGTATGGCAAAGGAATAAACTTATTAAATGAACAAATATCCATTGCCTTTATTTAGGGACAGTTCGATCACCTGCTCAGCGATTCCTCCTTCCGTTAAGTAGATTTGAATACCTCAGCTCATTCGTGTGCATTTGGGGAGCCAACAAGCATTAAAACACTGTCACTTTATTTTATGAAAAAAACACACAACAATTTTGAAAGTTTGTAACTCTTGCACTTGATAATAAAGGCTTTCTAAAAAAACAAAACAAAACTTTATTCACCGCTGTTCTAGCTCATTGTGGTTTTAATTTGTATTCATAAATATTGAGTTCAAAAGCATTTTCATATACTTATTAGGCATTTCTATTTCTTCTTTCCCAAGTTTCACTTCAGATATTTTTGTTTTTCTATCTCATTCTTACTGATTTCTAGAAGCTATTTTTTATTTTTTATATACTAGTTTTTTTCAGTGTTATGCATTGCTAATGTCTTCTACTATTCTGTGCCTTTTGATTTTGTCGTTTGATAAACAGACGTTGTTAAATTTGTATCCCAAGTATATTACATTGAATACATTATATTTATTGTCTAGGATGCTTTGATGCTTTATTATTTTATTATTAGTTAAGTTTCATGTGTAAAACTTGAGTAATTTTCACAAGACTATGGGAGTACATTGATTAAACAATAATAGTCTCATCCTGGCCAGTATGGCTCAGTTGGTTGAGTGTTGTCCCCTGCACTGAATGGTCACCGGTTTGCCACATACCCAGGTTGAGGGTTCAATCCCCAGTGGGTGCACTTGAGAGGCAGCCAATTGATATTTCTCTCTCTCTCCCTCTCCCTTCCTCTCTCAAATCAATAAAAACATATTTTTAAAGAACACAATAGTCTCTTTTTAGCACTATTTCACTGCCTATCCAAGGTTAACAACTAGCAGATATTTTTATAGACATGTGTGTGCGCATATGCACATGGGTGTGTGTGTGTGTGTGTGTGTGTGTGTGTAAAGAGAGGCAATATAAAGTTGTGGTTAAGAGCACAAGTATTAGAATCAGATACCTGAGTCCAAATACAATCTCCAAGTTTTATGTGGCCTTAGACAAATTTGTTCACCTGTCTCTTTAAGTAGCCTCCTCTGTAAAATGAGAATAATACTAACATCTACTTCATGGAGTAGTTACGAAAATAATAACATGTAAGGCACTTAACACAGTGAATAGTCTATAAAATAATAATATGTAATTTTTATCTAGCACTTAGTATGTGCTAAGCACTTTTTATGCATTAATCTATTTAACCACCATAATTATTTCCTTCATTTTTTAGTTGAAGAAACTAAGGTTCAAGGGGTTTAAATAACTCACCCAAAGTGACATCCTTAGTGAATGGAAGACTGACTAGTTTATGAAGCCCAGACCATTCCTATTCCAGAGTTCACAGTCCTTTTCTTAATAATTATATATATAATTATATATGGTGTACAATATAACAATTTAATATTAAGAGTGAAATGATTACTACATTTAAGCTAATTAACATATCTTCTCACATATATCTCATTTATTTTTTTCTTTTGTAATGAGAACACTTGAAATCTACTCACTTAGCAAATTCCAATTTTCAATAGAGTATTATTAACTGTAGTCATCATGCAATATGTGAGCTCTCTAGACTTATTAATCCTTCATAACGGCAACTTAGTATGCTTTGAGCAACATCTCCCAGTTTCCCATACCTCCCCACCTCTGGTAATCACTATTCTACTGAGTTGACATACTTAACTACTATAATATATGCTAATCTTTCCCTCAAAAAGTGTTTCATTGATGTTACCTGATATTACATATACATAGAAATATATAATTTAGTGTGTTTTATTATATAAACTAGAGGCCCAGTGCACAAAAATGTGTGCACTGGGGGAGTCCCTCAGCCTGGCCTGTGCCCTCTCCCAGTCTGGGACACCTTGGGAGATGACCACCTGCTGGCTTAGGCCTGCTTCCTGGGGGATTGGACCTAAGCTGGCAGTCAGACATCCCTCCGGCGGCCCGGGAGCCCTTGAAGGATGTTCATTTGCCAGCGGGGAGCAGGCCTATGCTGCAGTCAGACATCATTAGCGCTGCTGAGGAGGCAGGAGAGGCTCCCACCACCACTGCTGTACTGACAGCCATCAGCCTGGCTTGTGGCTGAGTAAAGCTCCCCCTGTGGGAGCGCAAAGACCACCAGGGGGCAGCTCCTTCATTGAGCGTCTGCCCCCTGGTAGTTAGTTTGTGTCATAGTGACCAGTCATTCCCAGTTGTTCTGCTGTTAGGGTCAAATTGCAGATTACCCTTTTATTATACACTAGTAGCTCAGTGCACAAAATTCCTGTACATTAAAAGGGAATTAATTGCCCTAACCAGTTTGGCTCAGTAGATAGAACATCGGCCTGCGGACTCAACGGTCCTAGGTTCAATTCTGGTCAAGGGCCTGTACCTTGTT
>NW_006291728.1:1110520-1112753 GCF_000327345.1 Myotis davidii | reverse complement strand
CCCATCGATGTTTCTAACTCTCTATCTCCTTCCCTTCCTCTCTGTAAAAAATCAATAAAATATATTGTTTAAAAAAGAAATTTGATGGGAAATTTTTCCTTTTCAGCATAATCTGTGGAATCAACAGAATCATCACTCAAATATGTGTGAAAATCTGCATCAAGTATATCCAAATTTTCTTCATTTAATTTTTGAACATGCTCATTTTTTGGACAAAGAATTGCATGTTTAGATATATTTTTAATATTATCTATAGCAGTGGTTCTCAACCTTGGCTGCACATTAGAATCACCTGGGAATCTTTTTAAAATCCTGATACTTGGGCCTCATCCTCCAGAAATTGTTTCTTTGTTATGGGATGGGGCAACAACATCAGTAACAAAGAAACAGAATTAAAACTTAATGTGGTGAGCCGCTACAGTGTTTTGGACAGGTTCAAGCCTTGGACTGATAAGAGGGCACAGTCCTCTCATTGCCATGTGCAAGTCCCAGGTTGGAGGGCAGGGCCCTCCCAGCACAATTATAGCCAACAAATGTAGTTGTAAGCTTGAACTGATGGTCCAAAGACATGACCCACATTCCTGAGTGATGGAGGCTTGATATAGTTCAAGTGCACGTAGTTGAGTACAATTGAAACCCAGGAGAATGTTGTAGACATCTTGGTCAGGCCCTCACTTTGCCTCGTAGCATCTGCTATAAAATAAAGGCATGGCTGTGGGTGTGGTTGCTGTCTCTCAGAGAAGCAGTGTCCCACCAAGACCCGGCTTTCATTCTCTTGT
This sequence comes from Myotis davidii, assembly GCF_000327345.1. Classification (NCBI taxonomy): domain Eukaryota; kingdom Metazoa; phylum Chordata; class Mammalia; order Chiroptera; family Vespertilionidae; genus Myotis; species Myotis davidii. Next base: position 1,111,974 of record NW_006291728.1, on the reverse strand, counting down.
CTGTCTTTTCTAAGCCTTTCAGCCGCCTCCACTCAGGTTCGCCCCTGGCCATATTGGCACAGCACACTTTAGAAAGATATGCCTCAATGCTCCCAGGACAGGTTCCTGCCTCAAACCCTGCCCTTACAGGAAACAGCTCCGGGAAACAGCTTGGGGGAGGGTGCAGCCGTTGCCAAGACAACCCCTGTCAGACTGACTTCCTTCCTTTGGCTTGGTAGCGGCTGTTCTGGTCATGATGAACACCACCCAGGGTTTTTATGTAAGTAGATTATACAGGCCTGGTGCAGGGGTCGGGGGGCCTGCTGGTTTGCCCTGAAGGGTGTCACGTATCAGGGTGGGGGTCCTGATGGGGTGCCTGACCAGCCTGGGTGAGGGACTGATGGCTATTTGCAGGCTGGCCACAGCCCATTCAGTGTGGGGGTCCCCATTGGGGTGCCTGGCCAGCCTGGGTGAGGGGCTGATGGCTGTTTACAGACTGACCAGAGCCCCTTCAGGGTAGGGGTCCCCCCTAGGGTGCTTGGCCTGCCTGGGTGAGGAGCTGATGGCTGTTTGCAGGCTGGCCACAGCCCCTTCAGTATGAGGGTCCCCACTGGGTGCCTGGCCGGCCTGGGTGAGGGACTGAGGGCCGTTTTGAGGCTGTCTACACCCCCTTCAGGGTGGTGGGTCCTGCTGGGGTGCCTGGTCAGTCTGGGTAAGGTACTGATGGCTGTTTGTAGGCTGGCCAAACCCCCAGTGGGGACCCTCACTAAATGAGGGTGTGGCCAGCCTGGGTGAGGGGCTGATGGCTGTTTTCAGGGTGGCCAAGCCCCGCAATGGGGACCCTCACACCATGGGGGTGTGGCCATCCTGAGTGAGGGGCTAATGATTGTTTTCAGGCTGGCCACAGCCCCCAGCAACCCAAGCTCCCAGTGGAGGCTGGTTGGAAGCAGTTATATGGGATTTATTTATCTTCTATAATTGAAACTTTGTTGCCTTGAGCTGAGGCCACAGGCGGTAAGCTTGACTTCCTCCATAACTGGTGCACCTGAGCCTCCTTCTTGCTCCAGCTCCTTGGTTGCCAGCCACCACCTTGGTTGGGTTTGTTTGCATATAGTTGCTCTGTTTGGCTGGTGGGCGTGGTTTTAGGTGTAGCAGAGATGTGGTCAGTTTGCATGTTTCTCTTTTATTATTATACTAGAGGCCCGGTACACAGAAATTTGTGCACTCGGGGAGGGCGGGGGGTCCCTCAGCCCGGCCTGTGCCCTCTCTCAGTCTGGGACCCCTCGGGAGATAACGACCTGCTGGCTTAGGCCTGCTCCCAGGTGGCAGAGGGCAGGCCCAATCCCTAGGTGCAGCCCCTGGTCAGGCTCAGAGCAGGGCCGATGGGGGAGTTGGGGCGCCGCCTCCTGTCATGCACAGAGCAGGGCGATCAGGAGGTTGTGATTCCACCCTCAGTCATGCTCAGGGTAGGGCTG
>NW_006291728.1:1098104-1109934 GCF_000327345.1 Myotis davidii | reverse complement strand
CTGGGGGGTTTCTATACCAGGTATAGTCACTTCTAAGAAACCAGACCTTCATGATGGAGAGACTACGAAGTTGCAAGTTGCACTTTTTCTTTTTCGCTCGCTCCCTGGAGGCATTTTTTCCTAACTGTGGTTTTAATATTCTTTATTAGAGTTGCAGCTCAGAGGCCTGCAGCAGCAGGTGGGGAAGGTTGGAGTCCTCCCTCACTGAAGGAAGCAAGCCTCATGTTAGTTTCAAGCTGCCTGGCTGCAGGCCGCCATCTTGGCTGTCAGTTAATTTGCATATCTCGCTGATTAGCCAATGGGAAGGGTAGTGGTCGTACGCTAATTACCATGTTTCTCTTTTATTAGATAGGATTAGATAGCATAGTAGGAAATATATGATACTGTCACTTCCTTTCCTCATTTTACAATATATTAGTAATCTTTCAATGTTGGTACTTTTTTTTTTAAACAGCTATGATATATACCATAGAATAGTCATCATTGTATAATTCTGTTTTGGCTGCTATTTTAAAAACACTATAAACTGGGTAGCTTTTAAATAGCAGAAATGTATTTCTCACACTTCCAGAGGCTGAAAAGTCCATGATCAAGGCACCTGGCAGATTCATTGTTGGTGAGAGCTTGCTTCCAGTTTACAGGTATCTCTTTGCTGTATCCTCACATGGCAGAAGAGGCAAGCTCAGTCTCTGGAGTCTTCTGTATAAGGGCACTAATCCAAAACAAAGTGTCTGTCCTTCGGCTCCCATCACATCCCAAAGGACCTACCTCCTGATACCATTACCTTGGGGATTAGGATTTACACATTTAATTTTGGGGGTACACAGACATTCAAACCATAACATCTATATAATAAAACATCTATTTTTTTATGAACAGTCAGGTGGTTTTTATGTTGTTGCTATTATGATCAATGTGGCAACAATCTTCCTTACACATGCATATTTTCTGTGCATGTGAAAATATTTCTGTAGGATGGATAGCTAGTAATATAATGTTCTGCTGAAAAATTAATTAATTTAAATTAATTTAAAATTAATTTCAAAGAGGACGGGAGAGGGATAGAAATATAGAAACATCAATGATGAGAGAGAATCATTGATGGGCTGCCTCCTGCGTGTCCCACACTAGTGATCAAGCCCACAACCCAGGTATGTGCCCCGACCAGAAATCAAACATTGACCTCTTGTTCTTAGGTGGATGTTCAACCACTGAACCATGCCAGCAGGGCAAGGTTTGATTTTTTTTTAAGTATTTGCTCAGGTAGGTCATCTCTGAGAAAATACCAGTTTTATAAGTTACATAAAATTTACATTATGGAGCTTTATATATTTGCTAAATTTATATTATAGAGCTTTATATAGAGCTTTATATATTTCCAGAACCAGAATCTGTTGAATGTGCTTTGCCTGCTTGTCTCTACTATGGTCTAAATGATGAACCTTGTAACGAATCATTTTATTTCTTTCACTTAAAAAGTACCTTTCTAACAAATCTTACAATATACTTAGATACGAATTTTATGAGCATCCCATTTCATTTTCCCTTCTTGGAATCAGCCTTAATATGTCTATCAATTCACCCCTAGCTGGTTTGGCTCAGCTGACAGAGCGTCAGCCTACAGACTAATGGGTCCTGGGTTCGATTCCAGACAAGGGCATATGCTGGGGTTTCAGGCTCGATCCCCAGTAAGGGGCATGCAGTACAGCCAATCAATGATTCTCTCTCATCATTGATATTTCTATCTCTCACTTCTTCTCTGAAATCAATAAAAATATTTTTTAAAAGTCTATCAATTCATATTTTTATTGGTAATTGCACACTCTCAATTTTATTTTCTTTCTATACCTACACAAACCATCTACAATATCAGTACAGCCTGGCCAGAGTAACTCAGTGATTGAGCATCAATCAATGAACTAAGAGGTCATGGTTCAATTCCTGGTCAGGCACATGCCCAGGTTGTGGGCTCAATCCCCAGTAGGGGGCATGCAAGTGGCAACCAATCAATGATTTTCTCCCACCACTGATGTTTCTATCTTTGTCCCCCCCTCCCTTCTTCTCTGAAATCAATAAAAATATATTATCTATAATAATAACAATGCAATATGCAAATTGTCTGAATTACTGAACAGCAGATGACTGTCTGGACGACCTTCCGGACAAACACACTATGACACCAACTGGTGCCAGGCCAACCAAGGTGGGAGCAATGGGATTGGTTGGGGACCTGGCCATCGTGTCATGATTGCCCTGCAGAGGGAGGCCCAGGCCACCGACCGACCAGAGGGTTGGGGCGGGTGGACGGGGCCTACCTCTTTGGGTGATCAATCGCTTAACATATATATATATATATAATGCTTTTCTTGGATTTCAAACCTACTAAAGAAGCCTCTACTTCCCTAGTTTTTTCTTTACACTTTAGTCAAGCGCTTTTAATTGCTCTTTGAAAACTTGAATTTAGCATGTTTAGGAGGCATTTGCCTACGAGAAAAGTTGCATACTTTTTGGTGAGCTAGCTGGAGCCTGCCATTCCTTAAAACTTAAGCAATGAGGAAGCAGAGAAAAAAGAATGCAGACCATTCCCATGCACTGCTTGTGGAAATGCAGACTGGTGCAGCCATTGTGGAAAACAATATGGAGATTCCTCAAAAAATTCAAAGTGGAACTTGCATTCCACCCAGCAATTACACTCTCTGTGTATTTATCCAAAGAAAACGAAAACAATAACTGAAAAAGATACATGTACTCCTATGTTCATTGCAGCAATGTTTACAATAAACAAGATATGGCAGCCACCCAAATGTCCATCATTCATATGTGGGATATAATAAGCAACATAAACTGATGAACAAAAATATATCCAGAGACAAAGAAACACTGAACAGACCGTCCAACCTCTGAGAGAAGGCATGGGAGGGGGATGGTAAGAGATCAACCAAAGGACTTGTATGCATGCATATTAGCATAACCAATGGACATGGATACTGGGGCTTATGAGGCTTGTCTTGGGGGGGCAGGGCAGGAGTGGTAGGGGGGTCAATCGGGGAAAAAAGAGATATATGTAATACTTTAAACAATAATAATAATAAAGGAAATCTATCATCAAAAAAAAGAAAAACTTAAGCAAATTAGGGATTTGCTTAACCTCCTTTGTAGAGTACATATCTAGCCTAAATAAATGTGTTGTTTTCTATTAACAAAAAAAGGTGTATTTTTAGTATTTAAGCCTTTCATACAAGCCTAATACAATGTTTTGCTTTCATTATTATGCAAGTATACTTGAAGGAGACCAGCCAAACCTATTCATAGGGGATGATAATGAGAATGACATTGTATAGACTTGAGTATGTCTAAGTAGAGTAACTTTTCTAAAGCTGCCCTATATTATTTTTAATTAAAATGTATCTGAGTCAGATGAGATACCCATGTAATTGATGGCTACAGTGAGAAGGTCCAAGGTGCTGATGAAAACTTGAGCTCTCAGAGCATTCTAGGATTTCTAATTTCTTTCAGAACAGCAAGAGGACAATCAAATTAAGTATTCAGGACATGTTGGTTTTATTGGAAAGCAAATGTAAAAATAAGTATATCCCAATCTTTATTCTTCAGCCCTGTTCCTTCTTCCTCAAACATCTTGGTCCAAGGAAAAGAACACTTGTGTATCATGCTTCCTATAGTCATAGATAAAAGTTATATTGAGTGTTAACTATGTCCCTGAGGGAAAAAGGTATGGATACAATGTTGAATTATTTAACTACTCAGAATTCCCCCCTCAACATCACATCCTTTTCCTTAAATCATGTACAAAAAATATATGCTAGTTCTAGATGAAATTCAGACCCCAAATTTCTATTATCATCTACCCTTAAACTGAGCTATATTATACATAAGATTTTTAAGAATCCATTTTTTTAAAATAAACTTTGTATTTTGGGATAATTTTAGATTTACAGACAAGTTGTGAAGATATTAGAAGGAGTCCCCAGATATCCCACACTCAGTTTCCACCATTCCTAGCATTTTACATTACCAAGGTGCATTGGTCAAAACTAATGCCATCAATCCACTGCTAAAACTAAACTAAAGGACCTGTGTGTTTTTTACCTTAGTTTTAAACAAGGAATGAGGCCTAACTTTGACATCCTAGAACCTAGATCATAGTTTTTTGATGTCTGAAAACACTTTGGAAAAGTAAGAGTTGAAAAAGAGTTTTAGGGAGAAAAGCCTCAAGCCCAGCTGAATTGACCATCCCATTTCCTGCTTCATTTTACTTAGACTCCACTCCTGGTCCTGGTAGACAAAGAATAAGGAGCAGGTTGGACTTGTAAGCAGAAGACAACCCCATGCCTATCCTATTGCACCAAACACATGCACAGAACAAAAAATGAAAGGAAATTTTTTAAAAAAGTAAGAATACACCTAAAGGAAATGAGTGTTTAAGTATTGTCACTCCTTCCACTAAAAGATACACCCTTTATTAAATGTATGTCTCTGATACATACATACCACTTGTTGGAGGAACTCTATCATTAAGGGAACCCTTAAGGCACTTTCACAGGTTAAAGTATGCCATGTAAACTATTATAAAATTATGATAAAAATTGTTTCCTGAGTTTTGATGGTCTAGTTTTGTTACAACCTTATGCTTTCACTTAAAAACAAAACTAAGATGTATTGTTAACATTTTACATCTAAGGATTCAATGACATGAAGCTCACGATTATGTCAATAAAGCTGGAAATTATAAAATCCAAAGGTCGGAGGATTTTTAGATTTTCCCTCAATTGGAAGAAAAAGTGACCAAAATTACTTCTAATGTCTCTAATACAGTCATGTTGTCTCTTCTTCAACTTTGATATCTTTGGGCTGCCTTCCTTGTTGGAAGATGTTTTGTTTTGTTTTTTCTTTATGCAGCCAATATCTTCCTCACTACAACTTCCATCCTTTGGTTCTAATAGGTCCAAAGCAAGGCACCAAAGCAAACTCTCAGAGTAACTCTTTGTTTTTCTTGTGGCATACTAATACATATCTTCTTAGGGCTAAACTACCCCAGTTCTGGTCTTCAAATCAATCCTAGAGGCATTATACTTCTTAACCAGAGATTAATTTTAACAAAATTGCAACCTGATTTTTCTCACTGAATAAACCCATTTCCTTTTTGATAATTATGCATGCATGCTATAGAATCAGAGAGAATTAGGTTCAAATTCCCAGTTGTGTAACCCTGGGCACACTAGGTAATCTGTGAGCCTCAATTTTCACCTTTGTCCAATGGATAGAGTAATAGTGCTCATCTCATCATGTTTGTATGAGAACAAAATAAGGTTATCCATGCAAAGTGATTAGTTAGCACTAAACTGAAATCTATCCATTTTCTTTGTTAAGGTTGCCGTATTCCTTGAAATGATTTATACATGACATTACAAAAACATAATTTCCTTTTAAAATGTATCCCACTAGTTTATTCTTCTGCTTACTCCCTCAGATTCCCCAATAATTTAGAACCCAGGGAAGTAAAAGAGATGTGTTGTAGTTTTTCAGAAGGGTCTAGAATAAAAAGAATTAAGAGGGAAAAAATTAACCTTTATTAACTTTGTTACCACCAATACATTATTGCCTTTGATCTTCACAGTATCCCTCTTAGTTATGTGTTATTCTGTTAAATGTATTGTTCTATTTTACTTTAGTCAATGATACTGCTGGTAATTGGTTTACTTACCTTAGTTCTTGTATTTGCTTTGAGTGGCTTGTCCCCAGCCAGGTACCTTATTTCATCTATATCAAAAAGTTTAATTGAATCAATAATCTTATCAGGTAGCCTCTGCTTCCTAAAACATTTGCAGCCAGTCCCTATAATACTACCTCGGCATGGATGTCTTGTAGCATTGTTACTATAATAGTAGCAATAAAACAGCTTGAAAAGATGTTCCAGAAGAGTCATATGTTTTGAGAGAAAAGTTCAGCACGAACAATTAATTGCATAAATGAATTGTAATAGAGTTTTAAACTTGCTTCTCTTAAATAACTAAACCTCAGGAAATGTTTAAGATTCAAACATGTCTGTGAAACAGTGCAGATTGCACCTCAAAATATGCCTCTTTGAGATATTGATTATTATAAACTGGTTACTCTTGAGAAACAAAAGACTTAGGAAAAAAATTTGACCTTCCCTCTGACTGACTAAAATAGTTTAGATAGAAGGCCTCCTCCAGGAAGGGAGCTATCATTATAGATAACTATAGTTTAATATAGAGCATGATAGACAGGGAGGAACCTAGCAAGGACCATTTGATCAAAGTCCTCTCTGTTTTCTATTATTAAAGATGGCCCTGCAGCCCAACCGGCATGACTCAGTAATTGAGTGTTGACCTATGAACCAGGAGGTGATGGAGAGGCACATACCAAGGTTGTGGGCTCAATCCCCAGTGGGGGGTGTGCAAGGGGCAGCCAATCAATGATCTTCTCTCATCATTGATGTTTTTGTTTCTCTCTACCTTTCCCTTCCTCTCTAAATCAATAAAAATCTACTTCTAAAAATAAAAGATGTCCCTACAACCATTTGTTTACCAAACATTTGCTTTTTCATTTCCATGTTAATTGCCTTTCTGCCCCTTGAAGTCCCAAAACACAACCTTGCATTTCTCTGTAGCTCAAAATGGCATCTAAGCCTCAACTGCTTGATTTGTCTTTAGGTCCTATATTTTCATGGAACATGCATGAGTACATATGCAATAAATTTGGTTATTTTCTCATGTTAATCTGTCTCATGTCAATTTGATTAGTATTAGGCCATTCAGGAGTTCAGTAAAAATTATTTTTTCACCCCTATAATTGTCAAGATAGCCAAGAGACTACTGGCTAGACACAGTTTTCTTTGGGACTGCTGCAGATCCTGGAGCATCTGAAACAAACCAGAAGAAAATATGAGTTCTCACCATATCCAATACTTCAGATCTCTGTTGTTTGGTTGTAGTGAAAGCAAACGTGGAGATGAAACTCAAAAAGGAATGGGCCTGGGATGCCTGTCACTATTTGAGGCAGTTATACAGAAATACAGGGTTGAATTATGTATGAGCATTTATTCCAATAATGCCAGCAGCATGGGAAAGCAGCGGGTCATCCACAAAAATCTGCTCTACCCCTCCCCATAAGCCAGCTGCTTATATTGGGTAGGACAAAGATTACATGGGAAATTAGGAATTACAGGGATGGAGAGGTAAGCAAGGTATAATGGTTATAGGTTATAAGCAATGTGGGCTGGGAGTGGGGGTTCACAAAGGGTGTATACCTTTGGACTCTTGTTTCAACAGAAAGGTTGTTAATCTGTCCATGATGATAGGCCAGTGGTGGCGAACCTATGACACGCGTGTCAGAGGTGACACATGAACTCATTTTTTTTGGTTGACTTTTCTTTGTTAAATGGCATTTAAATATATAAAATAAATATCAAAAATATAAGTCTTTGTTTTACTATGGTTGCAAATATCAAAAAATTTCTATATGTGACATGGCACCAGAGTAAAGTTAGGGTTTTTCAAAATGTTGACACCGTTCTGTCGATTTACATATTAGGCTTTTATTATATAGGACTAGAGGCCTAGTGCACGAAATTTGTGCATGGGGGGGGGCCCTCAGCCCGACCTGCACCCTTTCCAATCCGGGAGCCCTTAGGAGATGTCCTACTGACAGCCTGAGCCCACTCCCCATGGTTCTCTGCTCTCTGCGGGGCCTGCCTGCTCCACACCATGGCGATGGGCAAGCAGGCCCTGCTGGGTGCTGCCTGTGGGCCACGCTTACCTGCTGGGCTCACATTGCCGGGGTGATGCCGCCAGCATCCTGCCCAGGCCGCTATGGGCACCATCATCTTTGTTGCAGAATGATGGTTAATTTGCATATTACTCTTTTATTAGATAGGATAACTATAGCTGGTCCCCACTATTCTATTTCTGCCCCTAATAGTGAGAATCTTATATTCTTTTTGTAAATTTAGGTTAGTAGGAGGAAATATTTGTGCAACTAGTTCTTTGGGTTTAGCAAATCTTGGTTATATGGTATGATTACTCATGGGTATTTTTAGTTCTTTTCTTCCCAGATGAAAAAAAAAAAATAGGGCTCCTGGTTGTTCTTATTTTCCATCAGCTGGAGGCTGCATATGCATCTGGTAGAAAGCCGAGTAGACTATGGATATGACCTTATAGAATCTAAAAATATGGGTGAACTTTTGGCTTGGCAATGTACCCTATTTTGTTCAAAAGAGAGGAAAACACATAATATACTGCGTTTTGGAATAGTTGTTTCTAATGTTGGGAGTGAAATTTGGGATCTTGTGAGGGCTGCATCCTTTGCACTTTCTTGTGGATGCCTCTTGTTTCCTTGGTTAAACCATAAATTTTTTTTATTGGTTTGAGTCACTATTGAGATTACTAGATCCTATCAGCAATCCTGCATAATGGGTCCTTTGAATTGGAAAAACTTCTAAATTAGAAACATTTTAGAGACTTCTTGTATCAACATCTATTTCATTAATATTTATCCAAAGACCAAGTTTAAAAAGTAGACAAATAAATATAACTAGCCATAAGAACTCTCTTAATAACTTACAAAAATAAAGCAGTTTGGGAAACCTTAGCAAATTTTCTGTCTCAACTTCCCTTCATGGGTGTTACAGATGATAATAAATACAAAAATATTATGTTAATTAACATGAGAATGGGAAGAGGCTAAGGGAAACATCAAAGGACTCTTCCTTACTGGTTGGAAAATTTTTTAAGTGATGTTAAGAAGTGTTGTTATAAAATATAAGAAGCTGGGAAAATTCCAGGACAAATAGAATAGGAAAGTTAGCACAGATAATTAAATAATTTGCAGCCACCTAGTAAATACTATTCCCTAAACCAAACATACTTGAAAGTAAATGATTTTCACTTTTCCTCCCCAATCAGAGGGCAAAAAGCTTAAATCACCTTACTCAGGGAGACAGATAACAGAAATCCAATTCGTGCCATTTTCAAACCACACCCAAGGACAGACAAACTAAAAGAATAAATTTCATTTTGGCACATACGCATAAAGCTGATGAATATTCTATTGATTCTCCTGAAGACTTCCCCTAAACACCCAGCCTTTAAAACCCCTGAAAGCAAAGGTCCTAGTGTGCTCTCCCTCCAGGGAGCACACCCTTGCCATTCCTGTCCCCTCCTCCTTCCCCAACAGGCATGTACCCTCTAATCTCTAAGGGACCTCAGTGAGACTTAGAAACAGGGGAGCAATGGGCAGTGGAAGCTTGTCCTGGGAAAACCCCCTGGACCTGTCTGCAAGGTCTTTCTCTGACATCCCAGTGATCCAAAGCAGCCCAGCTTAAGTATATTTTTGCTGCGGTCAATAAATTCTTGCTTGCTTTTCTACATTTTATCTCTCTGTTGAAATTTTTTCTTTAAGAAGACAAGAACCAAAGTTTCCTCATCTCATGGGTAACAATGTGTATAAAAAAGAGACTATGTCATAAATATGAGAAATTCAATGACCTAAGGTAACCTCATAGGATGACCTAATCATAAATATCTAACTCAGCAGGATATTGTGGGTAGTCATACCACAGGCCTATGAAAGGTTTATCTTTGCTTCAAGCAAAGCCCTGCCCACTATTCTTGTGCATCTAGGTTAACATGCCTTTGAAATGCCAGAATTAATCCTCTTTTCCAGATACCTTGGAGCCATTACCAAGGGAACACATAATCTTGTTAACTATCTTGTAATCCAATCATAAAGACTTCCTAACCTTGCCTTTTCCCACCTTTAGGTAATCTCCCTTATATTCCATCCTTAATTTCAAATGTATTAACACACACATACACACACACACACACACACACACACACACACACACACACACCACACACCATCCTGATTAAGCAACTGAAGACTAGCTGGAGAGAAACCTGATATATAAGGATGGAAAGTGGAAACTGCATAGACACTGGTAGGAAGTGCAGAGGCATGAAAGTACTGGCCAGGCCCCCATAGACAGCAGCTGAAGTTCCGGAGGGATATCTCATCTGTAGGTTGTTCCAACTGAGAACTCTGAGGTCTAAACTCCAAGCTGGACTCCCCAACCCAGAGCACTCAAACTGAGCAAGATGCCCACATAACATCTGTCTGTGAAAAGCAGCAGGGTTGCTATCTGTCAGGGAGAGAGGCTAGAAATTCAGGTGCTCTTTTAAAGGGCCAATGAGCAAAATTTTGTGTGCAACCACTCACCTTTGCTGTGGCAGAGGTGGGGGCAGAATGGACTGGATCTGTTTCAGCAGAAGCCAGGGTTGAAGGATCTATGGCTAGAGCTCAGAAGGCAGACACCCAAGTTTCCTGTGCTGAATCATTCCCTCATAATGCAGAAGACATATTTCTTCTGCAGATCTTTACCATCCAGGCAGCTTTTGCCTAGGTGGGAAGCAATTGCCCCACCCTATTGGAGTGTCTGGGGTCCATTAAGAGACTGAGAATAACAATCAGCCAGCAGACAGAAGCAATTGCCCCACCCTGTTGAAAAACCTCTCACCCTACTCTGTGGTTGATAGCCTGAGGCTAATCAAGACTGAATTACAATCAGACTGAAGGCAGAAGCAAGTATCTAGAAGATTTGAATTTTTCCCTGATCTGACTTGGGGTCCAGGGCTAGGAAAACCAGACCTTGGTGCATATCTTGGTCCTTTACTAAGGCATTCAGCCCCAGCAGAGGAAGGCACAGCTGTAGATTGCTGATAGTTCCAAACAGGGTACTCAGGGCCAGTCAGAAACAGCATCTGACACTATCCTGCACTAGAGATTGGTAGTTGTAGTAGATCTACCTAATACACATACACAAACCTAAACAGGTAGCCAAAATGGGGAGACTAAACAATAAGTCCCAAAGGAATGAACAAGAGAATTCTCCAAAATAAGAGCTAAATGAAATGAAGATTAAACATTTATTAGACAGAGTTCAGAATAATGATGGCAAGGATGCTCAATAGCATGAGAAAAGACATAGTAACTATGAAGAATGATATGGCACTAATGAAAAGCACAGTAGAAAGAATACACAGCAGATAATGGGAAGCTGAGACTCAGATCAGTGAATTAGAAAACAGGGTAGGAAAAAATCACTCAATTAGAGAACCAAAAAGAAGAACAATTAAAAAGCAGGATAGCTTAAGGGAGCTGAGGGACAACATGAAATGTAACAATATTCACATCATAGGAGTGCCAGAAAATGACTAAAGTGAGCAGGGGATAGAGAACATCTTTGAAGAAATAATGGCAGAAAATTTCCATAACCTGGTGAAGGAAAAAGTCACACAAGTTCAGAAGGCACAAAGAGTCCTAAGTCAGAAGAACCCAAACAGGCCCATTCCCAGGCACATCATAATTAAAATGCCAAAAATTAAAGACAAAGAAATTTAAAGGCAGCAAGAGAAAAGCAATTTGTTGCCTACAAAGGAGTTTCCATAAGGCTGTCAGCTGATTTTTCATCAGGAACTCTACAGGCCAGAAGGGAATGGCATGATGTATTTAAGGTAATGACAAGCAAGGATCTAAAACCAAGATTACTATCTCCAGCAAGCCTATCATTCAAAACAGATGGTGAAATAAAGAGTTTCCCAGACAGAAAAAGGCTAAAGGAGATTGTCACCACCAAACCAGCACTGCAAGAAATGTTAAAGGGGCTGCTGTAATGAGAAGAAATATATATAGAGAAAGATGGCATAAAGAATTAAAATGGCAATAAATAAGTACCTATCAATGATAATCTTAAGTGTAAATGGATTAAAAGCTCCAATAGAAAGACATA
>NW_006291728.1:1090015-1096377 GCF_000327345.1 Myotis davidii | reverse complement strand
AGAAAGAATACACAGCAGATAATGGGAAGCTGAGACTCAGATCAGTGAATTAGAAAACAGGGTAGGAAAAAATCACTCAATTAGAGAACCAAAAAGAAGAACAATTAAAAAGCAGGATAGCTTAAGGGAGCTGAGGGACAACATGAAATGTAACAATATTCACATCATAGGAGTGCCAGAAAATGACTAAAGTGAGCAGGGGATAGAGAACATCTTTGAAGAAATAATGGCAGAAAATTTCCATAACCTGGTGAAGGAAAAAGTCACACAAGTTCAGAAGGCACAAAGAGTCCTAAGTCAGAAGAACCCAAACAGGCCCATTCCCAGGCACATCATAATTAAAATGCCAAAAATTAAAGACAAAGAAATTTAAAGGCAGCAAGAGAAAAGCAATTTGTTGCCTACAAAGGAGTTTCCATAAGGCTGTCAGCTGATTTTTCATCAGGAACTCTACAGGCCAGAAGGGAATGGCTATAGAAAAAGATGGCATAAAGAATTAAAATGGCAATAAATAAGTACCTATCAATGATAATCTTAAGTGTAAATGGATTAAAAGCTCCAATAGAAAGACATAGGGTAGCTAAATGGATACAAAAACATGACCCAAACATATGCTATCTATAAGAGACCTACCCACCTCAGAACAAAAGACACACACAGAATGAGAGTGAAGGGATGGAAAAAAAATGTTCCAAATTAAAATGGCAATAAATAAGTACCTATCAATGATAATCTTAAGTGTAAATGGATTAAAAGCTCCAATAGAAAGACATAGGGTAGCTAAATGGATACAAAAACATGACCCAAACATATGCTATCTATAAGAGACCTACCCACCTCAGAACAAAAGACACACACAGAATGAGAGTGAAGGGATGGAAAAAAAATGTTCCATGCCAATGGAAATGAACAAACAAAGCTGGGGTGTCAATACTTATATCTGACAAAATAGACTTCAAAATGAAGGCCATCACAAGAGACAATGAAAGTCATTACATAATACTAAAGGTATCAATTCAACAAGAGGACATTACCCTGGTAAAAATGTATGGACCCAATATAGGAGCACCCTAATAAATAAATAAAAACTTCTGGAGGACTTTAAGTTAGAGATAGACAGCAATACAGTCACAGTAGGGCACTTTAACACCCTGCTTACTTCACTGAATAGATCTTCCAGACAAAAAAAATTAACAAGGAAACAGTGACTCTAAAGGACACACTGGATCTGATGGATTTAATTGACATTTGTAGAACATTTCACCCCAAAGCTGAAGAATATGCATTCTTGTCAACTGCACATGAGCCATTCTCTAAGATAGATGACATGTTGGGAGAGAAAACCAGTCTCTACAAGTTCAAGAATATTGAAATCATATCAAGCATCTTTTCAGATCATAATGGAATGAAATTAGAAATCAAATACAGTAAAAACACTCAAAAACATTCAAACACACTGAGGCTAAATAGCATGTTATTAAACAATGAATGGGTTACCGATGAGATCTAGAAAGAAATAAAAAAAAAATTCTGGAAACAAATATAAATGATCACACAATAACCTCAAATCTCTAGGACACAGCAAAAGCAGTCCTGAGAAGCAAGTTCATATCACTACAGGCCTACCTCAAAAAACAAGAAAAAATAAACAATAAACTACCTGGTATTTAACCCTATAATTTAAAGAACTAGAAGGAGAACAACAAGAAAATCCCAGAGTAAGTAGAAGGAAGGAAATGATAAAAATTACAGCAGAAATAAATGACACAGAAACTAAAAAAAAAGAAAAAATACAAAAGATCAATGAAACCAAAAGCTGGTTCTTTGAAAAGATAAACAAGATTGATGAACTGTTAGTCAGATTAATCAAGAAACGAAGAGAGAGGACCCAAATAAATAAAATCAGAAAAGAAAACAATAAAGTAACTGACACCACAGAAACATAAAGAAATATAAGAAAATACTATGAGCAACTATATGCCAGTAAGCTGGACAATGTGGATGAAATAGACGTCCTAGAAAAATACAATCTTCCAAAACTGAATCAGGAAGAATAAGAAAAACTGAATAATAATAATTGATGAAATTGATGCATTATTTAAAAACAAACAAACAAAAAAACAACTCCCAGCAAACAAAAGCCCTGATCCAGATGGCTTCATAGGGGAGTTTTACCAAACATTCAAAGAACTAACACCTATACTCCTCAAACTATTACCAAAAAATCCAAAAGGAAGGAACACGTCCAATCTCCTTTTATGAAGTCAGCATTATCCTAATTCCAAAACCAGTTAAAGACACTACAAAGACAAAGAATTACAGGCCAATAACCTTGATGAACACAGATGCTAAAATCCTCACCAAAATATTAGCAAATTGTACCAGAATATTTAAAAAAATATCATACACTATGACCAAGTGGAATTTATTTCTGGGATGCAAGGCTAGTACAATATTTGCAGGTCAATAAAAGTGACACATCACATAAACAAATTGAAAGAAAAAAAATCCCATAATCATGCCAATAGACATAGAAAAAAACATTCCACAAAATTTGACACCTTTTTTGATAAAAACTCTCAACAAAGTGAGAACAGAGGGATCATACCTCAACATAATAAAGGCCATATATGACAAACCTACAGCCAACATCATACTCAATGGGCAAAAACTAAAACCATTTCCCCTAAGAACAGGAATAAGACAGGGATGCCTAATTTCACCACTCCTGTTTGACATAGTACTGGAAGTGCTAGCCACATTGATCAGACAAGAGAAAAATATATAAAAGGCATTCAAATTGGGAAGGAGGAAGTAAGACTTTCTTTATTCACAGAAGACATAATATTGTACATAAAAAACCCTAAAGACTTCACCAAAAAATTACTAGATTTAATAAATGATTTCCTCAGTGTAGCAGGATTAACACCCAGAATTGATAGCATTTTTATACACCAATAATGAACTCTCAGAAGGAGAAACTAAACAAACAATCCCATTTACAATTGCAACAACAATGAAAAATAAGATATTTAGGCATAAACTTAACCAAGAAGGTAAAAGACTTGTACATGAAAACTTCAGGACATTGAAAAAAGAAATAGAGGAAGATATAAATGAGTAGAAGAATATACAGTGTTCATGGATTGGTAGAAATGACATCATTAAAATGTTTATATTACCCAAAACAATATATAGATTAGATGCAATCCCTATTATATTACCAATGGCATATTTCACGAAAAAATGGCAGACATATGAAAAAAAGAAAAAATGAAACTAGACCACCTTCTTACATCACTCACAAGAATAAACTCAAAATGGATTAAAAGCTTAAATGTAAGACTCAAAACTATAAAAATCCTAGAAGAAAACATAGTCAGAAAAATATTAGACTTCTCTCGTAGCAATATGTTTACTGATATATCTCCTGGGGAAAAGGAAACTAAGGAGTAATAAACAAATGAGACTACATCAAAATAAAATGTTTCTACACAGCAAAAGAAACCATCAACATGTGAAAAATGAGCTCACTGTATGGGAGAACATATTTGACAATGATACATATAATAAAGTGTTAATATCGAAAATATTTAAAGAACTCATACAACTTAACAAAAGGAAGACAAACAATCCAATTAAAAAATTGGCAAAGGACATAAATAAATACTTCCCCAAAGTGGACATACAGATGTCCAAGAGACATATTAAAAAATGCTCAAAGTCACTGATCATCTGAGAGATGCAAATTAAAATGACTATGAGGTATCACCTCACACCTGTCAGAATGGCTACCATTAACAAGTCAACAAACTCCTGGCAAGGATGTGGAGGAAAGGGAACCCTAGTACACTGCTAGTGAAAATGTAGACTGGTGTAGCCACTGTAGAAAACAGTATGGAGTTTTCTCAAAAAATTAAATACAGAACTGCCATTTTACCCAGTAATCCCACTTCTAGCAATGTATCCAAAGAAAGCCAAAAAACCAATCATAAAGAATGTATGTACCACTATGTCCATAGCAGCTCCATTTTCAATAGCTAAGACTTGGAAATAGCCCAAGCGCCCATCAGCAGATCAGTTGATAAAAGAGCTGCGGTACATTTATACTATGGAACACTATGCAGCAGTGAAAAAGAAGGATCTCTTACCATTTGAGATAGCATGGTGGCACCTGGAATAAGCCAAATAAGCCAGCCAGAAAAAGTCAAATATCACATGATCTCACTCATATGTGGACTCTAATGAACAAAATAAACTGTTGAACAAAATAGACCCAGAAACATAGAAGCTGAAACATACTGTCGAATCTCAGAGGAAAGTTGGGAGTGGGTGGGTGAATGGGAAGTGATCAACCAAATATATATCCTATGTACATAGACACTAGGGAGGTGAAGAACTGGGGTGGGATCAGGGGTGGGCTAGCAGGGGTCAATGTGGGAAAGGGGGGCATAGTAATACTTTCAATAATAAAGATTTTTTAAAATAAATTTTAAAAACTGCAAAATATCATTCTCTAGAGCATTTGAGATCTTGCTTTCAGGCATGTTGACATATCAGTTTGGCTCAAAGAAACTCATAAAAATTCCTATAGATTTTGATGTTTCTTGCACTGATGTTTACTTGGCATAGTCAGCAGGATTCTTAAGAAGCCCACTCAGGACCACCCTTTGAAACCAGACCCCGCTGCTAGATACCAGCAAGAGACCATTGTGCCCCATAGGCTCCCCTCTATATGTTGGCTAAACTTGAATGTGTTTTCTCTTAGAGTTCCAGAGCTTCCTGCTTCAGGTGGCTGGTCCTGAATCTATTTGAGGTATTCTTAGAAAATCCTCAAGGTGGATAAGAGTTAAGGTAATCCAGGGAAAGGAGAAGAAAAATGGGAGGCTTTTTCTAATTTTGGCTTTTTATTGAATCACTTACTATGAGTCGTAAAATCTTTGCTGGTTAAAGGAGGGATTGAATTCTCTTTAGCTCTGAAAGATAAAGGACACATACTTTCCCAACCCAAGAATGTTCGTGACATTGCCTGAGAAAAAATTTTCTCTAGGACATAAGCAGTCCAATAGGGCTATCTACCACATTTGGCTCTTCCAGAGATGAGCAAATACGGATGTTTTTCCTAGAAGTTTTCTTAGGCCCTATAGATTTCAAAGGTAAACTAAAATTTACATGGAAAATTTGTCCTCTGAGGCTGACAAACCCCACAAAAGTCAGCTTCTCATGAATGCTCCTGCAAGAAGATGGCTAAAATGAGAATCTTTGATATTTCTAAATTAATTTTGTGTGTGCAAATTAGAAAAAGCTGTCTACATAATTAGGCAGAATTCATAGAAAGCATATATATTTTTTCTCTACAAGCTTCAAGAAAGAGTATTCTAATAAATGGATCAAGTTATGATGTTTAGGTGCCAACTAATTTTTTGAGGTATTAAAAACAATTGTCTTTACTTTTGAAGGGAGAAAGTCAATTTGAACTTAACTTTTCAAGGACAGATACAAATTAAGTGTCTTCTTATCCCAGCTGCCAAAACAAAATTAGTATACAACTTTTCTTCATAAACTAGTCAGATTATTTTCTCCTGGCACAAGTCTGTATGTGTGTGTGTGTGTGTGTGTGTGTGTGTGTGTGTGCTGTAAGTGTGAGATAATTTTCTACCTTTTGATGGTATTGTTAAAATTAATTTAATAAATCAAAAATATAGAAATTAACTCAAATGCTTTTCAAGTTCATATGATCTAAGAGTAATCCTTATGCCCTGGCCAGTGTGGCTCACTTGCTTGGGCATTGTCCTGAGCACAGAAAGTTTGCTGGTTTGATTCCAGGTCGTGGCACAGGTTTTGGCTTCTATCCCTAGTAAGGGGCATACAGGAGGCAGTTGATCAATGTTTCCCTCTCACATGAATGCTCCTCTCTCTCTCCCTTCCTGTCAAAAAAAGAAAAAAAGAATTAATAACTCTAATCCTTAGGAAATAAAAGATTATTTAAGTTTATTGGTTTAAGTAAAACAGACATGTTTTTATTTTACCCAAGTTTACCAAAAATAAACATTAATTATATAGAAAAAAAAAACCCATACTATACATATGTTTACCTACTTGGGCTTCTTATTACAGAACAACTAAAAGATAAAATTGGATCTATTAATGTATGTTTTGTCTGTTTTTGAGGAGGCATACGTTTCCAAAATTATAAAATACTAGAGGCCCGGTCCACAAAAATTTGTGCACTCGGAGAGGGGGCGGGGGGGTGTCCCTCAGCTCGGCCTGTGCCCTCTTGCAGTCTGGGACCCCTCGGGAGATAATGACCTGCTGGCTTAGGCCTGCTCCCAGGTGGCAGAGGGCAGGCCCAATCCCTAGGT
>NW_006291728.1:1080385-1089478 GCF_000327345.1 Myotis davidii | reverse complement strand
ACCTTCTTTCATCTTCTCCCAGAAATGAGAGAGCATTATTAACACTGAGCTCAGCCCAAATCCTTTCTCTCATTCATTTCAACCCCAAGAAGTGTTTGCTGCATGCAGGTAACTGGGATAAATATTGAATAAAACACAGTAAGTAGAGCAAACACTGAAGCAAGAGATTGGCATTGGTTAGAGGTACAGTAAATGTATAAACTCAGTTGTCAAAAGACAAGTCCACGAACCCAGAGTGGGATAAACTCTACGGTCCCTTCCAAGTCTACAAGCTACCATTCTCTGATCTCTGTGGCTACCTGTTTGTTCCCTTTCTATGCTGCTCACTAAGTCACTGGCAAGACTTCACAGACCCTAGGAAGGGCTTGACTTTTCTTCTGGTTTGTAATTTCAGCCTTTGCCAGCAGATGTCCCTAGGACTAATGAGTTAGCATCACAGGAACAAGTACACTTTAAAAATATTAAAACACAAGCCAAACTTTCATAAAGGAGAATCACAGCTTTAATTATAAGTAACCCTGAGACTGAATAATTTCAGGGTTTACTGGCCACTTTCCTGGGCCACAAAGGCCCAGCTGATTCAAAAGAAGCACAAGAACCAGGCCACAATGAGCACTGATCTATAAACTAGGCGGTCACAGTGTAATTCCAGGTCAGGGCACATGCCCAGGTTGTAGGTGCAATCCCCATTGGAGGAGGGGGGTGCGGGTGGAGGGGGGGCATGCAGGAGGCAGCCGAATCAACGATTCTCTCTCATCATTGATGTTTCCATCTTTCTCTCTTTCCCTCTCCCTTCCCCTCTGAAATTATATATATATATATATAAAGAGCTTAGATTCTTAGAGGTTAAAAATGTCTTCACAAATTTTTCTTAGTTTTCTTTAGAAATAAAGGTCTTAAGGCTTAAAAATCTCAATAGATGTGTGCATAACTTTGCAGTGTGCCAGAAGGCCCCTGGAAGACCTCAACAGTTTTGTTTTCTCTCCTTAAAAAAGAGAAGTTTTAAACTAATTAGGCTTATTTGTTATGTTAAATTGCATGGGAAACATTGAAAATAAGAGATTAAAAAAAAAACCTTCTAGGGTATATTAATTCACAAACATTGATTGTGAATTAAACACATAGTTCGGACTATGGGAAACCCAAGAAGGCTCCCTGGCAAGCCCCATTTTTAATTTTTTTTTATATTACTTCATGCATCATAATGATTTAAGCTGGACTAAATATAGATAAAGAAACTTATAAGCTGACTTTATTAAAAAGAGATGTTTTATACTGTTGCCAAGGTTTGATAAAGTTACTTCAAGAAAATGCCAAATTGGCATTTCTTTCACAGTGAGTCCTAGGGGACAAAGACTTTAAAGATCATTGACTGTTGCCTGGAAATTTTGTTTATTGTTAAAGGCTTCAAGTAAAAGGCACTCTCCAACCTCATTGGAGGTGACATTACAAAGTGCCTAACTACAATTGCACATCTACCGTAGGCCCTGACACTCACCTCCATCTACAAAGGACATCAAAGACTCCTCAAGGATAAGAAGCCAATGACATTAGAGGCAAACAGCTATTCCAAGACCAAGGCAAGGCCTGTATACCTACAGAATGATGTTGAAGTTAGAAACCAATTGTTTGATTGTCTTTACCTGTCTGATAATGATATTAATCATAATAATAGTAATGCTTTTACTTTGTGTTTTTCTTTCTGTATCATCCAACTGTAAATTATTAATGAAAATGTATAACTGTTAATCCTCTTTTTATGGGTTATAGAAATGTTAAACTAAGTGCAAAATACAGAAAAAGGAGATGGGCTACAAAATTGGATTGTGATAATTCACAGGCTAAAAAAGATCCAGAATGTTTTTTACAATTCAAGTGATAATACCAAAAGCTTTTCATTTACATGCTCTTCTCTTTTTGAAAATTTTGGCCTCAACTCAATGTCCCATTGTTATGGTACTGCTCTATCCCCAGTGGTCCACCATTACAACATGACAACACTGATACAGGGAATTCCTAGGAAGGCAACTTCTTAGTGCCATGAGACCACACCATTCAACTAAATGCTTGGTCATCAATGCCTCCTTCAGATTAATTTATGACCAAAAAATGGAACTGTGAATGAAAAAGGACTGTGCAATAAATCTGACAAGTTCAGTGACTGAAAGTAACCTCAGAGGGTGATCTGATCATAAATTCCTAACTGGGAAGGTCATGGTGCATAGTCAGACCCAGGCCTATGAAAGGTTTATATTTGCCTTAAGCAAAGCCTTTTCCACTTCTTTTGTGCATCTCAGTTAACACACCTTTAAAATGTTAAAAAGAATACTCTTTCCAGACCCCTTGGAGCCATAACGATCCTCCAAGGAGCACATAATCTTGTTAACTATCTTGTAATTCAATCATTGAGATTTCCCAGTCTTGCTTTCTCCCACCTTTATGTAATCTTCCCTAATGTTTCCTCCTTAATTCTGTATGTATAAAAAGAACTGCAAAACTATCATCTCTGGAGCATTTGAGATATTGCTTCCCGGTATGTCATGAGTTTGGCTCAGGTAAACCTCATAAAAATTCTCTATAGATCTGGATATTTTTGGTGTTGACAGAAATAAGAATAAAGAAGACAAATATTAATAGGGATTGCATGGAGAGGAAACAGAAATGGGTGACTCACAAGATTCATCTTAGCACGATAGAAATCTTTAGATGGCTATTAAAAATGAGATAAATAAAAAGAAAATTGATGGGTTTAAAACAAAGGTTTTAATATTGCAATTCCAAAAGCTGAGTGGGTCAAAGCAACTCTCTAATTGGCTCCACAACATTAGAGGGTCCCGGCCCTAACCAGTTTGGCTCAGTGGATAGTGTCAGCCTGCAGACTGAAGGGCCCTAGGTTCGATTCTGGTCAAGGGCACATGCCCGGGTTACAGGCTCAATTCCCAGTAGGGAGCATGCAGAAGGCAGCCAATCAATGATTCTCTCATGGAAACTTTGGAAGAAAAATGGAGGTTTATGCATAATCGCAACTGATTAAGATTTGAATAAATTTAATTGAGTTTTAATATCAAAGGTAATCTGATACAAAATAAGAGTTTGGTTCTCTCTCTCTTTTTCTCTCTCTGTTAAAAGGACTAAGTTTTCCTAAACGATTGGTCTGCTCCTGATAAGATACTGTGAAAATTTTTCTACCTAGAAAGCAAAAATTTTGCATTTTATCAAATAACTTTCTTTTTATGTTGTCTTAATCAGGTCCTTAATTACTTAGCAAAACTTAATCTTTTCAATAATAAGAGCTAAATTTTGCTAACAATTATGTAATTGTATGTATTTGTCATTGAAGTATTTTGTTGTCACTTTGGTAAAATGAATAATTATTGTTTCAAAATGATCAGTAATTTTTATAGTCAAATGTCCAAAACTTTTGATATTTTCACAAAGTTCCTAAATTTCGAATTTCCTATTGTATTTTTCTCTATCTGAAAATAATTCTGAGTTTTTCCAAAAGGGTCCTTGGAAGATTTCAAAGGATCTCTCTCTTCTATAAAAGGGAGATATTAAACTAATTAGGCATATTTGATATGCTAAAATTACATGGGAGACATTGCCAATTAAGAAATAAGAATAATGTTGTATTTGTATACATATATGTTATTGTTATTAATATAAATGTTCCAAAAATTATATAAAATTTCTAAAAATCTAAAATGCCCTGTTGTAATGTTTTCATTTGTAATTATAGTTGTTATCATAAAATGTTGTGTTGCGGAAATAAGCAAATGTCTCCATCAATTGCATTTTAATGAATCATATTTTTAACCATGCCATTAATTTTTTTGTCATTCACACTCAGTATTTTTTGTTGTTGTTTTTTTGCTCCGATGGTTTTGCAAATATATTTTATTTTCAGAGAGATTTGTGGAGAGAATTCTGACACTAAAATACAGGTTCCTGATAACCTTTAAATTATATACCATTGAACTGGGTAAACATTTGCAGAACTGTAACAAAAAACCCTGACGGCTTCATAATCCTGCTAACAAAAAAATAAGATAAATAAGAATTGATTATGTGGGAATGAACAAACTGATGAAAATCATTATAATTTTATTTGAAATATTTCTGAATTTAGTGTTTTATTTCTGCAGATTTAAGAAAACTTTTCTTTTTTTCTCCAAAGCTACCTATAAATTACAGCAATTTGGTGAATTATACCTTTGTAAGCAGAATGGAAACACTTATCCTTTTTTGCTAACCTAATTTCTCTGATATTTGGAAGCTCTTAGAATTCTTATTTTCATGGCAATATAGTTATTTGCATAAGTTCAATAAAAATCTGTTCTCCTTATAATAGGACACAATTGGAAACTGGTTATATTACCAAGGTTTTGACTGGAATGCCATGTTTGAGGGACACATGCATCGACTCAGAATGGACAAATAGCTTTAAGGAGCTAGATTGACTTTGTAGGCCAATGTAAAGCCCCTTAGAAAAATTGGCATGATATCTTGCTTATAGAATTCCCAGAAACCTTACCAGATGAGTGAAAAAGTTTACTTCCTGGCAGGTGCAGTAATCTCAGGATATTTTTGGAATCCTGAGAAGAGAGAGAATAACCTAAATCTAAAGGCATTGCAAGCAAAGTCTAATGGCAAGCATTTAGCTTAACCTCTTATTCTGGAGAGGCAGTTAAACGTTCAATCTAGACATTTCTTATGGAAAAAAAAAATTCAAGCACAGCAGATTTATAGGAGACTATGATGGCAAAATTTCTGTTTGGGTCTGAGTTCATTGTCTCGCAGAAATCAAAGAATGAGATTGTGGACAAACATGGTCAGCAGAAGCAAAATTTATTGAGAGATAGACTCCCTGCAGCAGTCAGGGAGGGAGCCCAAAGTGGGTTGCTAATGAAGCTACTTTGCCTCAGGTTTCACAGTCTCATGCCCCTTGAGGCAGTCCTGGAAAAGGTGCAGCTGGGGTTCCAGGAGAACCAAAAGCCCACCAGTGTCCAGAGCTTCCATTCCATGTTGCAGCAGGGGGGAGCTCAGCATTCAAGCTAATGAAAGTCCATCAGTCCATGTGTGGAGTCTCATGTGGCCATAAGCCACGTGGGCGCAGGGAAGCATCTCCCCTGTCACAGGAGAGCCAGGAACCCAGTGCACCAGAGAGAGAAGAGAGTATGCTTCTTTGTTGAGGGGGAGGGGTAGATATATGCTTTGCTAGCTCCTGATTGGTCATTTCAAAGAATTTTGTTTCAGCAACATCCATATATTTTAAAGCTCACATATCCTTCAAGCAGGCTTCTCTCCCACCTAATTGGGTCCAGTTCTAGGTCCTTTGGTCTGTCTCTGTGGTTTTTCTCATAACAGGGTGCAATAAGTAAGCTGCATCTTGTTATTCTTGGACTTTCCCATTCTACTTCCCTCCCATGGTCCCATCTCTGACTGCCTACACCCCTTCTATCTCCTCATTTATATGTTCAATTACTAGTCTTGTTGTATTTTTTAAATAATCAGGTCAAGTTTATTTAAACTAATTTATTTTGCAAATAAATTAGTCTTATTTCGGCTATTTTTGGTAAAAATGTGGGTTATCTAAGAGAGAAAAACTATGTTTCAATAGAAACTATAACACACTTGTGGATATCAGATTCTAGTTCAATCAATTATCTTTTTTTTTTTTAATTCTCACCTGAGGATATTTTTCCCATTGGTTTTTAGAGAGAGTGAAAAGGAGGGAGGAGGGAGAGAGGGAGAGACAGAGAGAAAGAGAGAGAGAGACATTGGTTGCCTCCCATTCACATTCCGACCGGGGCTGGAGATTGAACCTGAAACTGAGGTTCATGCCTTTGACCAGGAATTGAACCCAGGTTCCGTCAATCCATAGGCTGATGCCCAGTACTGAGCCAAACCATCCAGGGCAATTATTCTTGAGGTTTTGTTCTTACCTATAAACTGACTAGATCTTGAATTCATCTAGTTTCTTCAGATATTCGGTTACAACTACCCAAACTACTAGTAATGTTTATTTTTCTACCACTTTTGTCTTAAAATCATTGAAAAATAAAGGTGCTTTGTTTCTGAAACACTGTAACTTGATATAAACTTCAGAGAAAGCAACATGTAAATGGTGAAAGTAGACCTTGGTACTTGAGTTCTGGCTAGGAAAGAATTCAGAGGCAAGACTCAAACATGCAAGAGAAAGTTTACTTAGCAAGCAAAGTGAAAGTACACTTGAAAATATGATTTGAGTGGGTGGCCCAAAGAGCTATCCTGGGGTGTGGACCAGGGCTCCTTTTAACCCCTTGGAGGGGTGTTAACTGCTTTCTTCTTCAAGCTGATTTACTAGTATCAGAGACTGTCCATTATCTCCTGTTCTTGTATGGAAGTCAGATGGGGCTTTTCTCCAGCCCCCTCATTCTTCTCTAAAGGGAGGAGGGGAGATACCATATGTATGACTAGGTATATGCCAGGAAAGGAAAGGTAAGGGGGAGAATCTGACCCAAATGACTAGAGGCAATCTAAGGGAGGAGGTCTTATTAACAATAAGACCTAATACTTGCTCTCCCAGTTCTGCCTGTTGCTAGGTATCCATTGCTAGGTGTCCAGGACTTTCTGCCTTGGTGAGGTTCTGTACCTGGCCTATTGTCCTGCTCTGTTCATACCTATCTGACTGCCTATCACAAATACAAATTCATGTTCAAACAATCTTCATGCCTTTTGGTGTATAAGCCACTTAAAAAATTTACCTGAACACCCTGTTACATCATCAGAGATAGTTCCAACTCCAAAAGATGCTCTGAGTTTGGCATGTAGAAATATTTTTTACTGAATGTGCTTTAGGCTCAAAAAATTGTTTATAATTTGCTCCAGTCATTAACCTTTGTTTTCCTTTTGTTTTGATAGAAATGTCTCTTATGAAATAACTGATTGCTTGCTTAAAAAATATAGGGCTAATTTTGGGAACCCACCTGCATCATTGGCTCCTGAAATGAGACATAACTGTTTAATTGAACTGACTTGTTCTTAGGAGTGATTGTTTTAAAATGAAATATGGAGCAATCAACAAACTTATCTTCAGGACTGTGAAGATTTTTACTTAAGTTTCAAAGTTAAAGGTGTGCAGAGTTTGCCAACATAAAATATGCCTCTTTGGGATATTGATCATTTTAGGCTGGTTACTTTTAAGAAATTAAAGACAAAGGAAAAACCTTTAACCTTGCCTTTAACTGCCTAAAAGAATTTAGATAGCTCTAACCGGTTTGGCTCAGTGGATAGAGCATCAGCCTGCAGACTAAAGGGTCCCAGGTTCGATTCCTGTCAAGGGCATGTACCTTGGTTGCAGGCACATCCTTAGTAGGGGGTGTGCAGGAGGCAACTGATCAATGTTTCTCTCTCATTGATGTTTCTAACTCTCTATCCCTCTCCCTTCCTCTCTGTAAAAAGTCAATAAAATATATATTTTTTTAAAAAAAGAATTTAGATAGAGGGCCTGCTCCAGGAAGAGAGCTATCATTATAGATAACTATAGTTTCATATAGAGTGTGGTAGACAGGGAGGAACCTAACAAGTCCCATTTCATCAAAGCCCTCTCTGTGACCCTTGTTAAAGATGGCCCAAAAAACATTTGTTTATCAAACGTTTGCGTTTTTTATCTCCATGTGAATTGCCTTCCTGCTCTTTGAAATCCCAAACCACAACTCCACCTTTCTCTCCTTGCTCAAGATGGCAGGTGAGCATCAACTGCCTGACTTGCCTTTAGGTCCCATATTCTCATGGAACCTCCATAGGTACATATGCAATACATTTGGTTATTTTCTCATGTTAACCTGTCTCTAGCCAATGTATTAGACCAGGCAGAAGAACTAGAGGGAGAAGGGGAACTTTGTCCTCCCCCATGCCTGTAATATTGGAAAATAACTTAGAAGTGATATTTTAAATAACTAATAAAAACGATCAGATTTATGTAGCACCATATAAACTAGAAAGGAAATAATTATGCTTTCTAATCATCTGCATTTGTACTGGAGGTCTCCTTAATCTAGTTGGTGAAAAGAATGTTGGTGAAATAGGATAGTAGGCATTGTGGAGTTAATTTTGGCTGTCATCCTAAGAAAACCAGTTACAACACTAATCGATGCTATTAATGGCGATTTGTCCTGGGAAGTGAGCAGGCTGCTAAATATTCACAAAAAGCTATTGGACAGATCACAAGAAACAGATCCTTGTAGTCTGTAGTCTAGTGGTAGCAATGACACTGCATATCCTGAATCCCCAGGTTCTACTTCTTGTCTGGTAAGTGTTTTGAACATGTGAGCACCATTGAGATGCTAATTATTGCTATTTATCATCCTTGGTTACAAAACTGTAAAATCTGAGGAAGAGATATTTAAATGATAATTATTATTCATCCCTTCAAAGAAAAAGCCCTGAGGCAATTTACCTATTCCTACTATTGAGAGTTTGACAAGCCAGTTTTGCCAAGAATTTATTGGAAGACTATGATCTTTGGCAATGTTTCCTAATCAGTGTGCCATGACAATTTGAGCCATTGTCAAAACACTCTGTGTGTTAAATAGCCTGAGTTTCTTTACCCCCGGGCAGTTGCTTTTTTGCCAAAATGCTTGTTTCTAAAGTCACTGCTTTCAGCTTCAGTCTGCAACTTAGAGATAAAAGCCAACTAGTTCCTTTGAGGAACATAAACACCTGAATAGTGCAATCAAGATTAAGGAGGAGACCTCCAGGACAAATGCAGTAGGTGTCCTGGACTGAATTCTGCAAGTCTGAAAGTATTTGAAAGCATTCAGTTACAAACTACAGGAGAAATACACATTTTAAAATGAATTCCATACTCAGACTCGAAAGTATTGTGGGCAGTGAGAATGGCACCAGGTGGTAGGCAGACTGGACCTGGGTTCAGCAACCACAGTATTTGAGTTCTGGCTAGGAAAGAATTCAGAGCCAACACTCCAACTATAAGAGAAGATTTACCGTATTTGCCTGCGTATAAGACGACTGGGCGTATAAGACGACCCCCTAACATTTCCACTCAAAATACAGAGTTTGTTATATACTCGCCGTATAAGTACCCCCTCT
>NW_006291728.1:1074002-1079724 GCF_000327345.1 Myotis davidii | reverse complement strand
GAGTGGGCAAGACGGCCCTGATAGCCCTGATCACCGGCCAGCCCGAGGGACCCCATCCATGGATAAATGTGTGCACTGGGTCTCTCATATTCAATAATTTTGTTGTAGGCAGCAGAAAGGCATGAGGTGTTAGACCGATGGGGTTGGACCAAACCTGGGTTCAGCAACGTTGATACTGAGTTCTGACTAGGAAAGAGTTCAGAGCCAAGACTCAAACTAAAAGAGATCATTTATTTATAAAATCACAGAGGTGGAAGAAGTAATTCATAGAAGAAATGGGCTAAGGAAATAAGAAATAAAGGCAAAGGAAGGGCGCTTGGAGCTTATAAGTGAGGAAGGTACAGGTGACACACCTGGGGGAAAGCGGAAGAAGTGGGGAAGGGGAAGGCACAGGCTTGTTCCTGGGAGGGAGAGCACACTGGGTCCTCTGTCCTAAGGGTTTTAAGGGTGTAGATTTTGAGGAGGTCCCAGGGGAAGATCTCAATAGACTATCCAGCAGCTTTCCAGGCGTGTCCTTTCTGGATCAGGGCCTCCACTGATTGATTGGCTTGCTCCAGGGTAGGGGGTCATTATCCAATGCAGCTGGTCCTGAGGTCAGCCATGGTGTTATTTGTCTGGTTTTGCTGCTTTTCTGGGCCTGGAGCTGAAATACAACTGAGGCCCAGATGTTACCTCCAGGGAAGAAAGGTCAGGCGGTCCAGACCACATGACCAGTGATATGCTAAAGGAGGAAAGGTCACCTTAGGGGCGAGGTCCCACCCTACAATTGTCCTTTGCTAGACATCCAGGACTTTTCACTCTGGTGACCTTCTGTACTTGGCCCATCTGTCTAACTGTCTACTACAAAAGTACTCAACTTTTTTAGGTTATGGAAAAGCTCTCCAAACTTATCAAAAGTTAAAAAGATTATTCTTAGGTGCATTCTTGTGCTCCATTATGCCCTGCTGGGGGCTCTTGCCCCTCCCGCGATTTTCCTGTTATTCTCATTGTAGGTTTCATGATTAATGGCTTCCAGTAAACCACCTCACCCAGTTTCCAGTGGACCACCTACACCTGGCCCCCACCTGCACCTGGTCCCACTGGTTACTCTTGTATCCTTTACAAGAGACATAAATACCCCCCTCCCCCTACTTTGCTGATGCCGTTTTGACCTCAGCCCCTCACCTAGCAGATGTAACAATAAATTTACCCCTTTTGGCCTCCTGCGTTCCTCCTTTGGTGATCCTAACAGTTATAATTAAACATTCATAGGCAACAATATTCATCATCAGATATCCAGATCATAGTGACCCTCATTGTCAGAAACCTCACTGAAGTAAATTGTAGCCTTTTATCCCCATACATTCATACATGTACTAAGGTCTAAAAATAGGATTTGAAACTATTCACTCCAATCATAATAAATTGAATTTAAAGCTGTGTTAAGTTCTAGATACTTCTATAGTTAAACTCACCTCTGTGATCTGTTCTTTAACCACAATATTTTGTTTTTCTTATTTGTAAAATAATTAAACCTTGCTTCAATAACTGTTCAGTATGAACTACCTTTTATAAAATTATTCAGTTGACAAAGACATTTTGTTGAAACAACAGAATGATACCATTTTCACATAATCCCTGATGATTGGAGACCTAGGCTCATGCGAAGGATGTCCTTGTGGTTTTGTGGTGCTTCTTGACTAACTGAAAATAGGCTGTTTGTATTGCCCAGGTTGTATTCCTAGATAATCACACAATAGGACTTTTTTTCCCAGCTTACTTATTCATTATAAACAAAAAATTATGCTGAAGACTATTTTTCTTCCAACTGTCTGACAACCTTAAAAATGGCTTTCTAGATGCAATTTGAGAAAATAATTCATCTTACAACAATAAATGTCTCTTCAGACAAAATGAAATGGAGAACTGAACATGTATTAAATGAATTGGAGACAACCACTCCTAATTTGAATAGTTCAGGGTCATCAAATCACCAAAATTATTCTATCTGTCACTGCTACTTAGGAACATGAGTTAATTGCTTAATAGTTTTATTTTTTTTTTTTTAGCTCAATACACCAGGCTCTAAAATACCTTAAATCGAGCTAGTATTGGTCAATGGAAAAATAATAGAAAGCCAAATGTCTTCACTCTATCATTCATATACCAAACACATATCTTTCATCTCTTTCATAAGTCATGTTGAACAATTTCATTTTCTATGATGACTAAATCACCATTGGGGACTTTTAAATAAGACAAATGCATTTAGCTATAATAGGGTTCTGATACCATGTAATAAACCTAGTTATGAATACTAGAAAGGAGCAAAGGGATGGCCAAATATTGTAGGCCTGTCGTTTGTGCAGCTTTGCCTGGAAGATTTAGTTTAACACACCCCAGGGGGCCACGGGTGTATTCCCCTCAGATCTCTGGGGGAAGGGACTAGACAGGGAGAGAATAGATGCATGCCCAGTAAAGTCTGAGTGACACAGGGAAGGTACTTGTCTGTCAGTCACACCTGGGAACAGGTCATTGGCCAGAGGTAGGCATGGCCACTGCAAGTACAGGAAGATTTGAGATATTTACTCCCCTGAACAAAGAAGTTTGCTCTCCTGTGTTTTGGGGACTCCTGGGATTCTTGTTGCAGGAGGCATGCTCTCTTGGCTCCAATGCATTTGCCCACATGGCTTAGAGCCATGTGCACCCCACACAATGGACTAATGTACTGCCACTAGTCTGATGCTACACTGGACCCAGCTCCACCATGGAATGGAATGGAATGCAATGCAATGGAAACTCTGGACATTGGCTTTGCTTCTAGCTCTACTGAATTCCCAGATGCACATCTTCAAGAACTGCATTAGAAAAATGGGACTTTAGAAACACATATAATTCCATGCAAATAAAAATCACATATCCTCCATGCATGTCTCAGAAAATATTTTTCTTGAGATATCGTGAGGACCTGATCCCCCACTCACAGTTCTAACTAACTGGGATGAACCATATTATTCAAGCACTCCACTCAATGCAACTGTGTCATATTAGTAAGAAAAAAATGCCATCCTAACCGGTTTGGCTCAGTGGACAGAGCGTCAGCCTGCGGACTGAAGAGTCCCAGGTTCGATTCCAGTCAAGGGCATGGTTGGGGGCACATTCCAAGTAGGGGGTGTGCAGGAGGCAGCTGATCAATGTTTCTCTCTCATTGATGTTTTTAACTCTCTATCCCTCTCCCCTCCTCTCTGTAAAAAATAAATAAAATATATTAAAAAAGAAAAAATGCCATAATATTTGATTTTGAATGTGAACATGAGTCAGTAATCATGCAAATAAAACATTTATAAACTACTTCATATTTTCCAAAGAATATTCACATTGCGTATCTCATTTGATCCACTTAACAAGCACCCAGTAGAAGACACACAAATAGTGTATTTTTTAAAGTTTTTTTTCTTTATTTATTTTTAAAGTTTTTTTCTTTATTTATTTTAATATATTTGTATTGATTTCAGAGAGGAAGGGAGAGAGAGACGGAAACATCAATGATGAGAGAGAATCATTGTTTGGCTGCCTCCTGCATGCCCCCCACTGTGGATTGAGCCCACAAACTGGGCATGTGCCCTTGACTGGAATTAAACCTGGGACCCTTCAGTCTACAGGTTGACACTCTATCCACTGAGCCAAACCAGCTAGGGCAAGTGTATTTTTAATTATAAATATAAATAATAAAACTTAGCTCAGAGAAGGAAAGTGGCATGTCCTGTGTGTATATCTCATCAACAATTAACAGAGGAGAAGATAAAGGCTTAGCACAATTAAGTATTTTTAATCAAGGTCATACAATTAGTAAGTGGCAGAATGAAAATTTGCACAATGGTCTTCTGATTCCAGCGCTTGCATTCTTGACCCCTTTTTATTCTGAAATTTCTTCCACTATCTTAGGAAGGATTTTAATTAGGTATAATTAAATATATTTCCCCTTTTCATCACGCTGGCTTAAAGAACAGACAGGTAGCTCTAAGAAAGGCTGAGCTTCTCTTAAAATAGATGGGCATGTCCTTCAGTTACTTTTTGAGCCTCTGTTAGATAAGATAAAAGTTTCTCCTTGGGTCATCGTCAAACCAATGTGTCTGTGCCTGCACCAGTCAATGCCAGCCCACGGTTGGAACCTGGAGAACAAAGAGTTCCACTCTGCACCTGCATGAAGGTACTCAGCGCTATGTAAGCCAGACCCCAGCAGCAGTTCTGGGAACCATACTCTGTTAGCGTGTGCTCCCTTACGCATCAAGCTCCCTCCCTTTCTCTCCATCTTTTTAAAAAAGTTTTTAAAAATTAATTTGAGAGGGACAGACAGACAGACAGAAAGAAATGTGTGAGAGAGAAACATCAATAGGCTGTTTCCCACACTCGCCCTTATCGGGGATGGAACCTGAAGCCTGGGTTTGTGTCCTGACTGGGAATCAAACCCACCACCTTTGGTGTATGGGAGCTGCCCTCCAATCAACTGAGTCTCAACAGCCAGGGCTGGTTCCCTCCATTTTGTTCTCAGTAAACTTCTTATTTTTTAAACTAGTTTGCCCCCTCTTGATTTCTTTCTTGGGAGGGGGCACAGGCACAGTGACATTTTTTTTTTATGACTCAAATGAGGCTTATCTTGATCTGCTGAAAAGTATAGGATTCCAGCCTGCCCACGGGCTAAGGCTCATCCACCTCCTTTGGCCTTTGTTCAGCTGGTAAATGCGATTGTTGTGAGTATGACTATTGTCTTCCTAGTTTTAATGTCTATTGAGTCTTCTTTTCTGTTGTTTTTTTTTTTTTCCACGAGGTCCTGGTAATCCCATTCCCTTTTTTTCTAACTTGCAGGACTGGTTTCTGTCAGTGAGGTGCCTTGTGGGCAATTACAGTTGCCCCCACTAAAGCCCCGCTTCTGCTCTGAGAGAGGACGGGACCTCTATGTCTCTATCCCTCTGATCTCAAGCCACAACCATTCAGGCTTTTTCACTCCATCCCTATTCGTCGGCACGCCTTCCTACTTTCTCTGTTTGTTCCAGCCCCTCTTGGAGCTTTCCCATCAATGCTGCAGGTCATCTTGTGGCTTGAGAACTTCTCATCCTTCCAGGACTCGCTTGGTCCCCTTTTCCTATTTTTCCCAGCTTCCCAGTTTCTGACTTTAGACAGGGAAGTCTCTCTTTCTTGTCTCACTTGACACTTCTGTCATGTTCTTTGTGTCTACTACAGGTCCTTTAGACCCCTAGTTCCCTGTATTGTGTCCCCCTCTTTTCTATTTGCCAGGTATTTTCTTCATCCCCTCAGTTGGCATGTCTCCAGGGCACAGAAATTACAGGGACACTTGCTCTCAGGCTCTTCATCCTTCTCCTGGTGGCCTTAATCTTGGCCACCATTTAGACTGGAATAGGGAACATACCAGTAATGCCAGGAAAATCACCTCTAGAGTGCATTTTAATTCCAATTAGAAGATTTAAGGAAGAAAATATTATTTTTCTTATGCAATGCTGCCTACCCCAATAAATCCTGGAGGGCCAGAAATGCTGGCCTGAAAAATGGGTGCACTGTCCAATTAGATCTCTTTTGCAAAATGTCTGGGAAATGGACTGAGATTCCATAAATTCAGGCATTTATGAAACTTCATCAGGACCCAAAGCTTCCTAACTCTTCTTGTGTCTGTGTTACAGCTGCTGTGAGGTAGTCTCCCCAGATGCCAGACAGACAAAGCTTCTTT
>NW_006291728.1:1060653-1066645 GCF_000327345.1 Myotis davidii | reverse complement strand
GTCCATTTTTTCCTGGGGGTCCTCGGTCTTTCCTAGCTGCAGACAGTCTCTCAGCTGAAAATCCTATGCCTTTTCGGGCTGTATGTTACCCGTTTCAGCTGCTCACCCTTATCTGCTCCAGGAGAAGGCACAGGACACGTCCCTTTATACCTCCGCCATTTTCCCCCTCCAGACAAAGCTTCTTAACATTTGATCTGGCCGAACCTTAACTGCCCTGTCTCCATAGGCCTGACAAAGCCCTTCAGCCTCCCACTTCACCTAGCGGCCCTCCGCCCTATAGGTCTGTGATGGCCAAACAGGTCCACCAGAACCCTCTGCCCCACCTCTGCCTCTGAATCCACCCCTTGAGCCTTCCCAGCATGGGAACTATTCAGGCCTCCTTTACCCTTCCCTCTCCCCAAAGGGGAGGGACACTTCTGACCTTTTTCCCTTGTGGGAGGTAGCAGACAAGAACAGAGGGATCACTCAGGTTCACCTCCCCTTCTCTATGTCCAATATCAGTCAGTGTAGTGAAAAATTTGACCAGTTCTCTGAGAATCCTGAAAATTTCTGGGACGAATTTGTCAAGTTCAGCCTTGTCTTCTCCCTAACTTGGCAGGATGTCATAGTGCTTTTAACTCATTGCTGTTTCCTGGATAAAAAGGCTTGCATCCTGGGCAAGGCCTGAGAATGGACAGATGAGAGGGCAGCTGACAGCCTGGCACATGATATTTATAGAGCAGGGGGACAAGGAGTGCCAGTTCAGGACCCCGAGTGGGATTACACAGACAGAAAAGATAATGCCCAAATGGAGCATTTTATTAACTGCATAATTGAAAGAATGAGGCATTGTCAGATTGTGTTTGTCAACTATGACAAGATCTGAGAGGTCACTCAGGGGCCAGAGGAAAATCCAGCTCTCTTTCTGAGCCGGTTATCTAAGCCCTTTAGAAAATTTACTAATGTGGACCCAGACTCCTGTGAGGGGCGCATTCTCTTGGTTATGCATTTCATCACTCAGGCCTCCCTGTGTATCCAGAGAGAAATCCAAAAGCTGAAGACAGGCCCTCAGACCCGTCAGACATTTTTGGTAGTGGAGTCCTTTAAGAATCAAGATTAGGCAGAAAAGGTCATAAAGAAAAAGGGAACTAAAAGGAAGGCCCAGATTTTGGATGCTATGATTCAGGCACCATCTCAGATTGACCCCAGGTGTTCCAGGACTCTTGGACTACGAAGGCCCCATCCATAGGTGTCTGCCTTGGGGTTTGGGCCAAACCAATGCAGCGACTGCAAAAGAGAGGGACACTGGAAACATGAATGCTCATTCTGCCCTGGGAAGCTGGGACAGAGTCGGCTCTCAAAGGTTCTCTGCAGTTCTGGCCATCCTTTCCCAAAAGGGGGACACCTTCTCCCACTGAGGAGGCCCAAGCACTCACTGGGCTTCAGCTTCAGGAAGAAACCTCACCTTTGACCTTGCAGAGCCTCATCTTTGACATGGCAGGTAGAAAAACTGAGTTTTTGATTGACTGGATCTTCCTACTGTATCCTGACTCTGCCTCCCAATGCCGACTGCCTGGTCACGGGGATAGATGGCAAACCCAAGGTAAGGCAATTTACCTGCTCTCTTATATGCGATACCTAGTCTACTGTTTGAACTCATTCCTTCCCATATGTGCCTGAGTACCCAAGCCCTTTAATTGCCAGGGATCTGTTAACTAAATTGGGGGGCATTATTTATTTAGACTCTAAATTTTAGAGAATAATCAATTTAAGGTAGATCACTTCCTGGCACTGGCCATCCCCAGAGATAGGAGCCTTCCCATCTCCCTGAGCTCCTGTGAACACAGGTAAATCATGTAGTCTGGTACACTTTGTCAACTGGCCAAGCCATTATGGCCACCCCATAGAAATTCACCTGAGACCAGGAGCTCCCTACTCCCACCAATGCCAATACTCTCTATCACCTGAGGTACTCACAGGGATAGAGCCCTTCCTAGAGACATTTCTTAGGGCCCAATTACTCAGTTTCAGTCATCTTATAACACCCCCATCCTACCTATTAAAAAAACTAGTTGGGAATACCAAATACCACTTTGTACAGAACCTTAGGGCAGTCAATGATGCAGTTATTTCCATACACCTAGTTGTCCTGAAGAATCCGTCTTATATAAAAACTGCTGTTTGAAAATTTAACCATGCTATTCTGGCTTCTGTCTTAAATAATAAGGAAAATAAGACTACTCACATTCCAGAGAGGCCGTAAACTATGCCCCAGACAGAGTTGTCAGTACTGACACCAGGCCAGGCCTTGAGATATGGTCTCATGGCCCCTTCCCAGCACACAGGCCTTTCTCAGAAGGCCCGGAAGTCTCATTCCAAATTTGGGAGACAAAGGACTGGAAAAAGTATAAATAAATAGAGTTTCCTCCATGTTGGGGGCCCAGAATTTGAAAGGCACATTTTTCTCTAGGCTTGCACAGAATTTAGTAATAAAATGTAACTCCTTTTCTCTAAGCGTGGCTTGGTTTTTCTCTGGTCTTCTGTAACAGTCCCAAACCCATATACCCTCCTTTCACAGATCCTCAGCAATACCCAATATATGGTATTAGTCCTCAAGGATACATTTTTTTTTATGTCCCGCTGCACCCAGACTCTACTACAGTGGTTCTCAACCTTCTTAATGCCGTGACCTTTTAATACAGCTCCTCATGTTGTGGTGACCCCCAATTTCATTGTTACAAATTGAACATAATTAAAGCATGGTGATTAACCACAAAAACAATATGTAATTATATATGTGTTTTCCAATGGTCTTAGGCAACCCCTGTGAAAGGTTCTTTCGACCCCCAAAGGGGTCGCGACCCATGGGTTGAGAACCGCTGCTCTACTACCTTTTTGCCTTTGAATAGAAGGACCGGGAAACTCAAAAGAGCACTCTATGCACCTGGACTGTCTTTCCCGAAGGGCTCTGGGTTAGTTCCGACCTATTTGGAGAAAGACCCTGGAGAAAGATCTCAGGGATCTCCAAATCTGGGACAGTACCCTCATATAGTATGTTGATGACCTGTTAATTGCAAGTAAAGACCTTTCTATCTACCAGGAGAATACCTTTAGAACTTTGAACTTTCTAGCAGGATAGGGTTACAAGGTCCCCCCTGACAAGCACAGATCTCCCAAAAGGAAGTTTAGTGTCTTGGGTTCATCTTGGCTCCTGGAGCCCAGAAGTTAGCCCAGAGCCACAAGCAGATGATCTTAGCTTTACTCACCCAAAAGACCAAAAAGGAACTTTGGAGATTTTTAGTTTTCTACTGCCTCTGGCTCCCTAGTTTTGGAATCATTGTCAAGCCCTTCTATCAAGCCCTAAAGGGAAAAAGGAGGGTGCTTCTACACTGAGACAATGTCTGCCAGGAAGCCTTCCCGGAACTTCAGACTAAACTGGGATAAGCCCCAGCCCCAGGCCTCCCTGGTATAAGAAAGCCTTTTTCCTTTTCCATGGAAGGGCTGGGCTGGCCTTGGGGTATTGACCCCAAAAGTTGGAACCTCTTCTGGGACAGTTGCATACTTTTCCAAACAGCTGAATCTAGTG
This sequence comes from Myotis davidii, assembly GCF_000327345.1. Taxonomy (NCBI): domain Eukaryota; kingdom Metazoa; phylum Chordata; class Mammalia; order Chiroptera; family Vespertilionidae; genus Myotis; species Myotis davidii. The sequence goes on along the minus strand of NW_006291728.1, from coordinate 1,063,080 downwards.
ACTCAAGGGTGGCCAAGCTGCCTCCAGGCAATAACATGTACCACCCAGCTAGTCAAGGAAGAATTCAAACTGACCCTCCCTCAGCCTCTTGAAGTTCTCACCTCACATCAACCTCACACAGTATTGGACTCCAAGGGGCACCCCTGGCTGACTGGGTCTAGATTGGCCTAATACCAGGCTATATTACTGGACACTCCTGACCTCACACTGAAGGTCTGTCAACATTTAAATCCTGCTACTCTGTTCCTGTCTGGAGACTCAGAAAAATTAAACCATAGCTACACTGAAACTATAGAACAGGTCTTCTCCAATAGTGTTGATCTCCAGGATTCCCCTGCTTTAGAACAGCTCACAGACAGTAGCTTTATAGAGGAGGGTGTCGGGAAAGCTGGTTATGTCATCGTCAGTGTCCAGGAGGTCACTGAGGCATAAGCGCTTCTTCCCACCCAGCACATCAGCTCAGGAAGCATAGCTAAGGGTCCTCATACAGTCCCCCAGCTAGCAAAAGTAAAAAGTCAATATATAGACTGACGCTAAGTGTGGATTTCTAGTCCTCCATGCCCATGTGGCTGTTTAGAAGCAGAGGGGAATGCTAACAGCTAAGAATTCCCCTATCAGACATAAGGACATAATTCTTTCTTTCTTAGAGGAAGTTGAACTCCTGGCACAAATCACTGTAATACATTACTGGGGGCATGAGAAGGGATACTCAGCCATTAGTCATGGGAATGATCTAGCTGACAGAGTGGCGGGGGTGAGGGGGGGAAGGAAGGGGCTTCTTGAGGGATAGACCTTGAGGGCCTAGCTCTACTCATGGGGCCACACTCTTTATTATCAAAACCCCCATACTCTCCAACTGAGGAAGCCTGGGTAACATGGGGGGGGGCGCTACGCCCTTAATGAACAAGGATGCAATTTTGACAATGAAAGGTGCCTTTCAGTACTGGAAGGGATTCAATGGAGGGTTGTCAGGAACCTACATGAGGCCACCCAGTATAGGAAAGAGGCTCCCTGTATTCTCAGCCAGTGAGTTTTAACTGGGAAGGGACTTAAAAAATTAAGGAAGTATCTGGGACCTGCAAACTTTGTATGAGAAACAATTAGCAGATTCACCTGCTACTGCCTCCCCTAGCCTCTCCTATGCAACACTATGACACCTTTCCAGGGGAGGAAGGGCAAACTGATTTCACTCAGATGCCCTAAAAGGGTATAAAGATATTCTAATTTGTGGATACTTTCACCAGCTGGATAGAAGCTTTTCCACCTGCTCAGAGTACCAGTATGCTTAGAAGTATGTAAGAATCTTCCAAAACAAATTATCCCAAGGTTCAGCCTCCCTGGATGCCCACAGAGTGATAATAAAACCTCTTTTATAGCTAAGATTACACAGGCCTTGTCCTCCATTCTTGGAATCAGATGCAAAATTCTTTCATCCTGCACCCTCAATCCTCAGGAAAGGTTGAGATGATGAATCAGGCCCTAAATAAAACCAGGCCTGGACACGAGACTGGGCTATGGACCACCCCACCCTTTGCCTGCTCCTTTTGGCTTAGGGCTATCCAGGTCAGGGACTTTGGGAAAGAAATGCCTTCATGAAATTATCAAAGATAATAACTTCAGGAAGTCACCTTTTTAACTGTTGGCTCTGTCACTCTAACCCTCACACTCCGGACCCTAAACTGCTAAACTACTCAGTTAGCTTTACCAATACACTCCTGAATATCACACTCCTATCTCATCTAAAGCCCATGCCACCTTCACCAGTAACTCGTTAGATTGATTGAAAGGCCAGTTGAAGGGTTCTGCACCACCGTCCTTAAACTTTTTACCTGGAGCACAGTGATGCTTTCCTGATGTGCACCAATGATACCACTGCCTGCCAATATTGCTGCCACAACTCCGCCTGCACTGGCTCTGCTTATTCAGACCCAATCCTAATAAGCCAAGTCCCCTCCCCTGTCCAAGACCCCTGGAATAGTGTTTGCACTCCAGGCGGTAATACATGCTGTCTATTTCACCCCACAGGATATTAAGGGAGAAATAATTGCTTAACATGGGAAAACAAGGTGGCCGACCCTTGGTGAAGAGTAGGTTACTCTCAACCTCCGGAATCTTTGACTTGGAACTGGACTGATGGGATCCCTTGCACCTGGTTTGAGGCAGAAGATTTACCATATTTGCAGGCGTATAAGACGATTTTTTGGCCCTGAAAAATATGCCTCCAAGTGGGGGGTCGTCTTGTACGCCAGGTACACTTCAGATAGACTGCCCATAGTGCTTGCCCCGTGCCATAGTGGCCTCCCGATGCCCGCCCACTTCATTCCACATACCATTCAGGCATCAGCAGCGCTGCTGGGTGTATGCTCGGCTGTTATGCGATTTTGCTGTTATGCGATTTTACCACACTCGCAAAATCGCACACAGCCC
>NW_006291728.1:1052634-1060373 GCF_000327345.1 Myotis davidii | reverse complement strand
TGCTCTCTCCCTCTATTTGTTATCTTACTTCTATCATTGACAGTCCCTCTAGGTTGTGGGCTGCTTGCCTGTGTTCCTGAGAAGCATCTACGGTACCAGTCTATAGAGTGTGTTTTCTTTAGTGAATTACCGGTATGTTTACCGGTAATAAACTTGCACTGTTTTATGTATATGTTTGATTACATACAGCCTTGTGACAGTTTTCCTGCATGTCATAAGCATTTGAATATAAATTAAAATGTTAAAATCAAATCTGATATTGTTTTACCTTTTATTTGGTGTGTGGAAGGTGTGCGGAAGAGGGGGCAGTCTTATACGGCGAGTATATAACAAACTCTGTATTTTGAGTGGAAATGTTAGGGGGTCGTCTTATACGCCCAGTCGTCTTATACGCCGGCAAATACGGTAATTTTCAGAACTATTGTCTCTGTCAATACCTGTTTGCAGACATTCATATCCTCAGCATTCAACACTCCCAACTACACCCAATTCTATACCCCCACCTCAGGAAAATTTTTGTATTCAGACATCCCTGAAGCCAAAATGCTCAATCGCACTCCTGGAAAGTCTCTACAGTAGATCTCGGAATCGCCTTCCATTGCATCTCAAACCGCCTAACCATTGGTGAATTCATCTTAGCCCAGCTGACTTCACTAGAAACACTTGTTAGCGTAACTCAGCCATCCCACACTAAAAGAGCACTGGGACTACTATTGGTGGGGACTGGCTACTTCATGGGGAGAATTTGCCTACCATGAGACAACTCTCACAATGCTCTAGAGTTCTAATCCACTCATCTGCTGATGGGCACTTAGGCTGTTTCCAAATCTTAGCTATTGTAATTGTGCTGCTATGAACATAGGGGTGCATATATCCTTTCTGATTGGTGTTTCTGGTTTCTTGGGATATATTCCTAGAAGTGGGATCACTGGGTCAAATGGGAGTTCCATTTTTCACTTTTTAAGGAAACTCCATACTGTCTTCCATAGTGGCTGCACCAGTCTGCATTCCCACCAGCAGTGCATGAGGGTTCCTTTTTCTCTACATCTTCACCAACACTTGTTGTTTTTTGATTTGTTGATGATAGCCATTCTGGCAGGTGTGAGATGATACCGCATTGTTGTTTTGATTTGCATCTCTCAGATGATTAGTGACTTTGAGTGTTTTCATATGTCTCTTGACCTTCTATATGTCCACTTTCAAAAGTGTCTATTTAGGTCCATTACCCATTTTTGATTGGATTGTTTATCTCCTTTTTGTTAAGTTGTATGAGTTCCCTATAAATGTTGGAGATTAAACCCTTTTTGGAGATAACATTGGCAAATATGTTCTCCCATGCAGTGGCCTCTCTTGTTGTTTTGTTGATGGTTTCTTTCACTGTGCAGAAGCTTTTTATTTTATCTTCTGGCTGAATAGGATGGAGTTGGCACTGTCATTAATAAGACCTGCTGCACCTAAGTCAATAATTTAGATACAATTGAAACCAATATTCAAAAGATATATGAACAGGCCTTACAGCTACATAGGTACAATCAAGAAACAGATTCTAACATTACCTGGGATACTATTAAAAGCACCCTTTCCACCTCATCTGTTTTCTGTCTTCCCTGGCCCCCTTGGGACCCTTGTCCTCCTACTTACCTTTAGATCATGTCTTTTAACCTACTTGTCAAGTTTGTATACTCCAGGTTGCTACAATTTCACATGAGGCTATGGTCATGCAAGTTTTCTAACCAGTTTCCCCCACTGAATTGTCAGAAGCTGATTCCTATAGGCCAGTGGTTGGCAAACTGCGGCTCGTGAGCCACATGCGGCTCTTTGGCCCCTGGACTGTGGCTCTTCCACAAAATACCACGTTCGGGCATGCACCTACAGTGCGATTGAAACTTCGTGGCCCATGCGCAGAAGTTGGTATTTTGTGGAAGAGCCACACTCAAGGGGCCAAAGAGCCGCATGTGGCTCAGGAGCAGCAGTTTGCCGACCACTGCTATAGGCTGTTGATTTAGCAGCAAGAGATTTCCATTCCTCCCAGGTTTAGAGTTAAGAAGGGGTACCTGTACCTGTACCCCTCTCATAGAAAGGAGTTTCAAAAGAAGAGACCTCTGGCCCCTATTCCTAAAGATTAAGGAGGTTAAAATCTCTCAGGGGAGAATGGACAGGCTGAGCCTCTCTTAAGATAGATGTGAATGTCCTTCAGTTACTTTTGGAGCCACTCCTAGTAAGATTGAAGTTTCTTTTTGGTACTCCCTAAATCAATGCGTCTGTGCCTGCACCAGTCAATGCAAACCCATGGCGGGAACCTGGAGAAGAAAGAGATTTACCTTGTGCCTGTGTGAAGGAACCCAGTCCTATATAAGCCAGATACCAGTAGCAGTTCAAGGAGTCATAATTTCTGTTAGTGTGTGCTCCACTGATGCATCAAGCTTCCTTCCTTTGTCTTTCTCTCTACCTTGTTCTCAGTAAACCTATTCTTTTATAATTTGTCCTGCCTCATTTCTTGATTTCTACCATTTTTTTTTGGGGGGGGGGGGGGGGCAAGAAACCTTAAGCCAGTGACACATTTCCATTAAATATCATAAAATGCATATTGTTGTTACTTTTTAGTTTTCTCTTCTAAATATTCTATCAATCTTTGAGTTATATTTTCCAGCCTTTTGATCATTTTCAAATTCTCAACTAAAGTTCTTGTTTCTATTTATTTTTCAATAATGATTCCTTTTTAATCTTATCTAATCTCATGACAATCCTAATATATAAAAACCCTGGGTCATAACGACCAGTAACAACTGAGGCTGGACCAACAGGAAGTCACGTGGCAACCCAGCACTGACTGCTTCTGCTGTAGGCACAGTGCCCCAGCACTGACTGCTGAGGGGGCTGCAAATCAGGGCCAGAGAGAGGTGAGGAGCCAATGGCTACCTAGGAGGTGGAGCTTGTGAGGTTGACTGGCATAGAAACTGACCAATCAGAACCAAATCTGGGTGCTGTGGGGAGCCAATGGCAGCTTAGTAGGTGGAGCTTTTGACACTGACTGGCATAGAAACTGACCAATCAGAACCAAATTGGCCATCAGAGGAGGGCAATTGGGAGTGAAATCAGGCCTGCAGGGGAGGGCAGTTAAGGGCAATCAGGCAGGCAGGCAGAGGCAGGTTGGGGCAAGCAGGCTGGCAGGGGAGAGCAGTTAGGGGTGACCAGGCAGGCAGGCAAGTGAGCAGTTTGGAGCCAGTGGCCCAAGATTGCGAGAGAGATGTCCAACTGCTGGACATCCTCCTACGGGTCCCCAGTTGGAGAGGATGCAGGCTGGGCTCAGGCAATCCCCCTTCTGTGCATGAATTTCATGCACCAGGCCTCTAGTCCTATATAATAAAAGCCTAATATGCAAATTGTGCCCTCAACTGGGAGTTCGACTGCTCGCTATGACGTGTGCTGAACACCAGCGGGCAGTGCAGAACATGGCTGATGTTTCCCACACAGTGCTGGCATCAGGCAGCAGTGGAGGTACTCCTGGCTCTGATGGGCCCCAACAAGAGCAGGACCATGGTGGGATGGTGGAGCAGGTGAGTGGGCGGCGCCACAGCAAGGCAGGTGTGAGTGGGGGGCAGATCAACCTGCCGATCATTCTACAGACAGCTACCAGCAGTGGTGATGGGGAACAGGGCCACTGCCTGGCTCCCAGGCACTGAGGGAGTTGGGTGCGGGGGCCCAACCCTGATTGATCATCCTACAGAAGGCAACCAGCAGCCTGCAGGCCCTGATCGCCTGATTAAGGCCGGTCACTGGGCTGGGATGGGGAACTGAGGTGGGTGGTGATGACCAATTTCCTGAGGTGCCCGGGTGGGAAGCTACAACCTCTCACTGGCTATCTAGGGGCAGGGGTTACGGGAACAGAGGTGCAGTGAGAATGTGGGGTGTCTGCAGAGCTCACTCTCACTCCCCCAGTTACCCTCCCTTGGGATGCCAGGGCTCGCACACCTGGAAAGTCCCTCTGTTCAGGTGCCGAGTGCCCGTGAGGAGCCCACCCCACACCCACATGGCCTCTTCCATGTGAGCCAGGCCGCAGCTGCCGGGACCTCAGGGGTTGGTTGGGCTCCCAGTGGGTTCGCTCAGGAGCCAGTCTGCGAGGCCAGCTGGGAGGGAGTGCACTGCCCACCTGGTTTCCATGTGTGGCACTGCTGGGTGGCCCAAAGGCCCACATTGTGCACCGGCCTGGGACATCTGGTTGTGCTCACTGCATCTCCGCCTGGGGACTCAGGCGCCATGACTTGGGTGGAGGGTGGTGTGCAGATGCCCGGGGCCCACGTTCTCCCCAGAGCCCAAAGGTCAGCTGGGACCTGCCCTTCCACACCAGATGCTCACACTTCGATCACTGGTCCGGCCTAGGGACCACACCCATGCACAAATTTTGTGCACTGGGCCTCTAGTATGTTCATAATGAAAACATAAAACACAAAGTAAAAGAACAAAAGTTATTCTAAATACCAACAATATAAGATAAAAATTGTAACAGTTAAATTTTTTAGATATGTAGACAAAAATTAAAGATTATACTAAGTGTTTTCATATGTTTATCACAGCAACCTTTGGAGGTAGACACAATGCTTATGTCTATTTATAGATATGGAAATTGAAGCTCATGTAAATTAATTCAGTTGTAAACCTTCATACAATAAAAGGTCAATCAAGAATAAAAACCCAGGACTGTCTGCCCGCCAAAGTATGTCTATCTGGAATTATATTGTATAATACTGCTTCATAGTCTGCTTTTGTCCTTCAAATTTATCACAAATATTTTCTATATTCAGCAAACTTTAACATGATTTCTAATGGCAGGTTAGTATTTTACCTTAAAAATGTAATAGAACTTGTTTAAAGAACCCCCATATGTGGGGTATTCTGATGGTTGCCAATTAATTTTGTCTGCCACATTGTAATGTAACATCTTTATGCTATTGTGCCCAAAGCCAATATTCCACCTGTAGTTTTCTTTTTTAATTTTTTGAAATTTATCTTTATTATTGAAAGTATTACATATTTCCTCCCCTTGACCACCTTGCTTCCACCCCACCTTCCCCAGGCCTTCACTGCACTATTGTCTGTGCCCATGGGTAATGCATCTATGTATATAAATTCTTTAGTTAATCTCTTCCAACCTCCGTCCTCCCTTCCCTCTGAGATTCTTTTTGACATGTTATCTATGCCAAGTCCATGTGTGACTGTTTGGTATCCTTTCTATCCCTTTGCTGAAAGATGCCCTGGCATCTGCAGGCTTTGTTTATGTAGTTGCCTTTGCCCTTAGGATTCCTGGTGCAGTTGATTTCAAGTGTTGACTTTTAATGATAATGATTAACAGCAGAATAGAACCCAGTCTTTCTTGACCTTCTTTTTTACCTAACCCTCACTAGTAAAAAGTCATTCACTGAAGCAGTCATGTTCTTGGTTGTAAGAACAGAAATGAAGATTGGTTAACTTAAGGTAAAAGGTATGTGTTGAAAATATATCAGATAGCTTATAGAATTAATGAAAAGATGGAAGAAAGAAGCTCAAAAATAAGCAGGAGTCAAGGGAAGTTAAGCAACTGCAATAATGGCAGAATAACTGCTAGGTTACCTCACCACCACCACCCAAACAATTACTTTGGCAAACACTTGCTGACAGCACTTTTTCTTTGAATGGTTTCTAAACTCTTTCTGCTTCTTTGTAATAATTCCTCATCTTCAGTTTCAGGTGGGTGTATCTAAATGCACCTACATCATGTTCCCGTATACTCCTTGGCTGCCAGGGACTAAGAGAAGAAAAGATCTTTCTCTATAGCTTCTATAGCCCTTCAATCAACAAGACACATAATGAAAAATTTCTTCAAACAGGTAGAGCATTTAAATATCAGGGACCCACACAAGTGACAAGTACCTGCTTCAATGGTATTTAAGGAATTCTCCTATTTCAGGTAGAGCAATTATGAAATGATTGCTCAATATCTTTGACCAGTCTTATTTCTTTGTTCTACACATTGCAAAAATCTTGTAAGTTTGTGGCTTAAGAATGGCACCTTTCTGTAAGTTCTTGACTTTATACAGAGTCCTCTCTAGTTTTCATGTTATTTTACAAGTTTTCATAGGCATTGAAAAGCAATTTAAAATGTTTACATTAAACAAATCAATATATTTGAAACACAATATACTATATGTATAACAATATCTGAAGACAATATGAAAAATCCAAATTTCACAAGGCCTTGTATAAATATGGGACCTTGGCCAAAATGGCCCTTCTACACAATCCTCTGCTCAACTACTCATTCCATATTGACTCCTACAATTAAGCTATTTTCCTTTGGTAATTTAAGTCAGGTGTGTGTAGGAAGAAGGATTGAATGCCTTTGTTCATGCTCTATTATTTCTCTGAGTCTCCTGTACAAGTAGTAATTCATGGGGTCCTAGAATGACTCTAATATTGAGGCAAAATCAGGCCTATGTTGAATATAATGGTATGTCTAACCCCACATTTCTATATAATGGGCACTTTTCAGTTTGTCTCTGTGTCACACTAACTCTTTAATAATGTAAGGTACTTCTCATTATTACTTGAAAATAAATTACACTTTAAGTGTATCAATTAAACTTTTTGATGGCCATTAATGACTTGAAGAACTGGTAAACTTTATTTTCTGAGCCTTGGTATCCTAATATATAAAAGACCAGGGCTGTAACAACCAAAGGCTGACCAACCTGGAAGTCCTACAGTGAGCACTGGGTTGACAGGTGACCTAGCACTGACTGCCAAAGGGGCTGAGACCCAGAGAGAGAGAGAGACAGGGTCTGATCCTGTCTCTGTCTCAGTGGCAGCTGTTGATCAGGACTTGCCTCTCTCTTTCTCTCCCTTTTTCTTTCAGGACTTTGCCAACAGCCGGGCTTTTCTTTCTCTCCCAGTCTTGGAGGGGGCTGCTGTTCAGCCCCACCTCTCTGATCAGGCCCAGAGATAGGCCCAGAGATGCTGACTGGCATAGGAAACGACCAATCAGAACCAAATGTGGGTGCTGTGAAGAACCATTGGCTGTCTATCAGGTGGAGCTTTCGACTTTGATTGGTATAGGAACCGACCAATCAGAACCAAATGTGGCTAGTGTGAAGAACCAATGGCTGTCTAGGAGGTGGAGCTTTCAACTTTGATTGGTAAAGGAACCAACCAATCAGAACCAAATGTGGGTGCTGTGAAGAACCAATGGCTGTCTAGGAGGTGGAGCTTTCAACTTTGATTGGTATAGGAACCAACCAATCAGAACCAAATGTGGGTAGTGTGAAGAACCAATGGCTGCCTAGGAGACAGAGCTTTTGATGTTGGTTGGCATAGGAACTGACCAATCAGAACCAAATGTAGGTGCTATGAAGAACCAATGGCTGCCTAGGAGGTAGAGCTTCTGACGCTGACAGGCATAGACATGGACCAATCAGAACCAAATCTGGGTGAACTGCTAGGAGCCAATGGCTGCCTAGGAGGTGGAGCTTTGGTGCTGACTGGCATAGAAACCGACCAATCAGAACCAAATATGAGTGCTTTGGGGAGCCAATGGCTGCCTAGGAGGTGAAGCTTTTGATGCTGGCATAGAAACCCACCAATCAGAACCAAATTGGCCAGCAGAGGTGGGCAGCTGGGGGCAAGATCAGGACTGCAGGGGAGGGCAGTTGGGGGCAACCAGGCCAGGAGGGCAAAGCAGCTGGGGGTGACCAGGCATGCAGGGGACG
>NW_006291728.1:1050542-1052227 GCF_000327345.1 Myotis davidii | reverse complement strand
TGGCAGGGGAGGGCAGTTAGGGACGATCAGGCAGGCAGGTGAGCAGTTAGGAGCCAGCAGTCCTAGATTGTGAGAGGGATGTCCAACTGCTAGTTTATGCTTGATCCCACAGGGATCAGGCCTAAACCATAAGTTGGACATCCCCCAAGGGATTCCCAATTAGAGAGGGTGCAGGCTGGGCTGAGGGAACTCCCCCCTCCATGCACGAATTTCATTTACTGGGCCTCTAGTTATTAAATAAGACAGTTTCATTTTATGTTACTAATAAATTGGCCAAAAATATTGGTTAATTAACATTGATTAATTGAGTCATTGTGAAAACAAATGCTGGCATAAACCTCAAGAATAATTAAATGAGAAAACCAAGCTGGATGTGCATTGTAAATTCTTCCTATGATGGGTGTAGTAATACTTTCTCCCTATCTACTTGACTCATCACAAAGATTACCAATCAAGACTGATTTTTTTCTAACACTGTCTGTCACATTAATACTGTACATTAACACAGCACAATAATTACAGACAAGATCAAATATATTTTAACATAGTTCCTTTTTTAAAACTATCTTTGCTTTTATGAAAATATAGACACCTGGCCCCAGGTGGGCATACATTGTTTTCTTATTAGTATGCCATATCACTTAAATCCAGTCATAGTAATAAAAAGTAATATACCTCTATGAGTTTGATAATTTCAACTTTGGGTGTACATTTTATAATGTACAGGTCATTAAAAATGCAAAACCATGATAGCATATTTATTTGATAGAATCATTGGAGAATACAGGTTCCACCACTAATATGCTACCTTCTTTATATAAATTTGTCTCTTGGGGACATGAAAACAGTATAGATAACATGCTGCTAGGATTTTCATAACGTGGACTATCAGTAATTTTTTGCACTCTATGCATTTATCGTTTCAACCAATGTTGCACCTGTTTTTTACAACCAACTGTCTTAGGTTTACTATTTGGACTCTTTCTTCCTAGTGACTATGATTTACTCAAGCCTATAATTGGTCTGATATTGGATCCAAGTCTTAATCTCTTCTGCTAGAGGAGATAACATTCTGACCACACATATAAAGTCTTCATACCCGTTTCCATCCACCAAAGCATACACATTGACAATATTTTCACCTACTGAATACTATTGTGTTCTCCTACTGGTGGATGTATTATTAAAAATCAAAAATCCAAAAATGAAAAGAATAATCTTTTGACATATATTAAAAGCCCAAATCTTAAACAATTCATAGCTAATTTATGTAAATGGGTGGATGTTAAATATTGTTGGCAGATTTAACAAGCTAGTTTACTAGTGCCCAGTGCCTGAAAACGTACAATATTTTAGGCATGACTTCAGGAAGGATTCTTTTTTTAAATTTTAATTAAAGCTTTATTGTTCAGATTAATACAGTTGTTACTCTCCTCCCCCTCCCATAGCTCCCCTCCACCCGGTTTCCACCCCACCCTCCGCCCTTACCGCCCCCATTGTCCTCATCCATGGTTGTACGATTTTTTTCCAGTCTCTTCCCGCACCCCCGACACCACTTTTCCCCTGAGAATTGTCAGTCCACTCCATTTCTATGCCCCTGATTCTATTATATTCACCAGTTTATTCTGTTTATAGATTATTTATTCACTTGATTTTTAGAGTCACTTCTTGATAGATATGTATTC
>NW_006291728.1:1026577-1049258 GCF_000327345.1 Myotis davidii | reverse complement strand
TGCCCTAAGAGGCCCCGGGTCTCAGTGTCCTGGAGTATTCACTGCAAGCACCTCTGAGGGAAGGCTGCCTTCAAGTTCTGCCCAATGCCAGACAGTCCAGTTTCTCCCCGTTTGAGTCTGGGTCCCCAGAGACTCGCCTGGAACTGGAATTCAGAGCAGTCGGGAGTTTGAGACTCCCTCCCGATTGAAAAAGACAACCGTATCCTCAATTGCCAGCCCTTTCCACGTGCGCCTCTGTAACCTCTGCACTTTACTTTCGCACCTCCTCTGAGTCTCAGTGTGCTTTTCTCTTTCCTTCTAGTTGTAGAATTTCCACTCAGCCAGCCTTCCTGTGGTTCTGGATGATGTCTGTTTTGTCTTTTAGTTGTATTTTTGAATTGGTTGTGCAAGGCAGCAATTTCAGGTGTTTGCCTATGCCGCTGTCTTGGTTTCTCTCAGCAAAGATTATTTATTAATAAAGTGACTGACCAAGTTTAAGAGTGAAGCATAGAAAGCAGTGGAAAGAAGGAAAAATACTAATCGTGTCTTAAGGTATCCATGGAAAGAGTAAGTAATGAGAGTTCTGGGGCTACTTTTCTGAGATCACCAGTGTGAGTGTATTCAGTTGGGTAATTTGAAGTAGACAGGTAATAAAAAATTAAATGGACTGAGCCAAACTTCAATATAGAAAAATATGAACTGATAAGTAGATTAATTTCACCTCAATCATTTGCCTTGCTGATTGTGTTTTGCTCTCTTAGTCATTAGCTTTTGATTCATTTTCTGCTATTTCATTATTTTCAGCACCTCAAATGTGTTGCTTTTCACTAGACACAATTATTGGTTCTTACCTGACTATAACACTTGTCTTTGTGAAAAACATCAACGTTTTTAATACCTGTAGGGTAAGATTTACAGCAGAATCATATCCTAGAAACATTTCTCCATTTCATAAAATATAGGTATCCCAGATATTTCTAAATAGAAACTGAATAAATCTACTTTTAAAATTAGGTAATTTACAAATTAGGTAATTTGAATTTTTAGTCATTTTTTTTTTTTCCTTTTGGAAAAATCTATGTGTTTAACCTGTAAATATAGTGCTATTTTATGTCAATTATGTTTAATACCAGTAATATCATTTTCTGTCTACTTCAAAATAAGTACAGGATGTGGAAAAAGTGGGTTTATATTTGTGAGTACATGAAACACAGAGTTCATTCTTACATTATTATTTATTAACTAGAGGCCTGGTGCATGAAATTCATTCACGGGGTCCCTAGGCCTGGCCAGAGATCAGGACCAATTGGGGCTTCCTTCCCCCAGCTTCCAGCTGCCAGCTGCTGGCTGGGACCTTTCTTCATTCCGTGCCACCCCCTGGTGGTCAGCACACATCATAGCAAGTGGTTGAACTCCCATTCGGTAGAACTCCTGAGGGACAAATTGCATAATAGCCTTTTATTATATAGGATTATTGTATTATTTTCCATACAAATAACTATAAACCTACTTTTGCCCCAGTCTGTATATGCAAAGCCAAGTAATTTGTGTTTTCCCATATCTACTGCTTATAATTGCTTATAGCCATGAACAGAGATCATCCAGGATGCCTTAGACTCTTTCTTATCTTTCTTATCCCTTTACTCAAACTCCATCTAAACCAGCCATGGGCAAACTACGGCCCGTGGGCTGGATCTCCCGTTTGACGTGGTGCTGAGTGGGGACAGGCTAGACCAGCCGTGGGCAAACTACGGCCCGCAGGCCGGATCCAGCCCATTTCAAATGAATAAAACTATTGAAATAAAAGACCGTACCCTTTTATGTAATGATGTTTACTTTGACTTTATATTAGTTCACATAAACTCTCCATCCATGCTTTTATTCAGGCCCTCCGGTCCAGTTTAAGAACCCATTGTGGCCCTCGTCAAAAAGTTTGCCCACCCCTGACTAAACACATCACACTTTCAAGCTATGTTTATTTTACTGCTGAGATCACAGTTGTACAACTACCCTCTGTCCATCTGCCCTACTTCAAGTTCTCATTATATCTTGCTTGGATTGTTCTCTGCTTCCAATCTATATTCATAGAACTGGTAGAGATACTTTCACAAACAGTGATCTGACAAAATAGCTCTCTAACCCAAAAGCCATCGATTGAGCTACTGGTAATTTTTTACAGCTTCTTAACATGGGCTACGATGTCCTCCATGCCCCTGACTCTTGCCTGCTGCCACAACCCTATGTAGAGTTTACACTCTACATTCTCTGCTGACCACCTAAAGACATTTCTAGACTCTACTCTAGAGTTGAAGTAACATCAGTATCATTTTGGAAAACAACATCATCTGTATCATTCTCTGTCCTACTATCTTGTCCAAAATTCATGGAAACACTGGGAGTCTTTCTGTTTATCTCTAGGCCAATGGTGTAGATTACAAACCAATTATATTCAGTTTAGGGCTATTCAGTTTACCTTTTCTACACTTAACTCTTCCCATATTCTACTTGTAGGTTTTCAGAAAATCCCAGGTCTTCTTTGAATCGCTCATTTGATTTTTTCCCAAAGGGACATTGTACAGCAACTCATGTTATTTTTAACATACATGGTGTAAGTAAGTGGAATTTGGAAAGTGTAAATTAATAAAAATATACAATTATTTTCTTTATATTTTTAAAAACCTCTCAAGCAAATGACCATTTCTAACATAGTGCTTGCTACAAAGAAAGGTATGCTATTTAGCATGAAACACCAGTCTTTCCAATAAAATATTATCTATCATTAGAGAGCTATGTGAGGAAGAGAATTTAAAGTAAAAAAAAAACAAACTGAAAAATTAGAGAGTTGTTTAATGACAGCAAACAAAAAAAATGGGTTAGATAAGAGAAAGAACATCATAATCATAGAGAAACTGCTCAGTAAAACAGGTTTAAAACCTTTCCTATGACTTTCCAGGAGTCTAGATAGCTATGCGTTTCCCAGAGTTCTTTTCAATACTATTAGAATTATAAGATCATTTTTTGCTTTAACATTAAGGTATTGTTATGGTTTTTCTGTTACAATGTAATCATACTCATAAATATAAATTTAAAAACACGAAAAAGCAGAAGACATTTTAAAAAGCATAATTCATTATCAAAAAAGAATGACTATGAATATTCAAAGATATTTTCTTCCAGGTTTTTTTGCTTTCAACATTTCTATTTTAAAGACCATTTTTTCTCTTTTTAAATTGATTTTAGACAGAGAGATGAAGGGAGAGAAAGAGAGAAACATTAACTTGTTTCACTTATTTGTGCATTCATTGGTTGATTTTTTTATGTACCCTGACTGACTGGAGATCGAACCCACAACCTTGGCATATTGAGACAATGCTCTAAGCAACTAAGATACCCAGCCAGGACAAGGACATTTTTCTCTTTAAAACAGCAGTAATGTTTTACACTAACATCATACTCAATTTTGAGAAGCTAAAAGATTTTCCTCTAAAATCAGGAATAAGACAAGGATGCATACTCTCATCACTTTTACTCAACAAAGTATTAGGAATTTTAGCCAGAGCAATTGGGCAGTAAAAGGTAATAAAAGACTTCCAAGTTGGAAAGGAAGATGTAAAAGTATCACTTGCAGATTACATGATACTATATATAGAAAACCCAAAAGACCACCAAAAAACTATTAGAGCTAATAAATAAATTCAGTAATACTGCAGAATGCATAGTCTATTTATACAAATCTGTTGTATTCTTATACACTAATAATGAACTATCAGAAAGAGAAATTAGGAAAATAGTACTATTTACAATTGCATCTGAAAGAATAAAATACCTGGAAATAAATTTAAACAAGGAGACAATACATCTGTAGATAGAAAATGTAAGACATTGAAGATATTCCATATTCATGGAGCAGAAGAATTAATATTGTTAAAATGCTCATACCAAGAAATCTACAAATTTAATGCACTCCCTATAAAAATTCCAATGGCATTATTTTTTATAAAAATAGAATAAATAATCCTAAAATTTGTATGGAACCACAAAAGATCCAAATAGACAAAGCAATCATGAGGAAAAAAATACAAAGCTAAAGGCATTATGCTCCCTGAGTGTGAACTCTGTTACAGAGCTATCACAATCAAAACAATATGGTATTGTCATAAAAACAGGAACATAAATCAATGGAACAGAACAGAGAGCCCCAAAATAAACCCACACATAGATGGTCAATTACTTGATCACAAAGAGGCAAGAAAATACAATGGGGAAAAAACATTCTCTTCAATAAATGGTGTTGAAAAAACTGGATAGCCAAATGCAAAAAAAATGGAACTTGACCATTATTTTACACCATATATGAAAGTAAACTCAAAATGGATTAAATATTTGAATCTAAGATCTGAAGCCATAATCTTCTGGAAGAACACATAGGTGGTGAGCTCCTTTACATTAGTCTTGACAATGATTTTTTAATTTTCCACCAAAAGCAAAGCAACAAATGGAAAGATAAGCAAATAGAACTGCATCAGCCTAAAAAGCTTCTGCACAGCAAAGGAAACCATCAACAAAATAGTTTCAAATCATACATCTAATAAGGGGTTGATATGCAAAATATAGAAACACAACTCAATAACAAAAAAAAACCAAAAAAAAACTCAATTACAAAATGGCCCAGCCCTGGTGTTGTGGCTCAGTTGGTCGAGCATCCTTCCATGCTCCAAAAAGGTTGCTGGTTCAATTCCTTGTCAGGGCATATGCCTGGATTGCAGGCTCTATCCCCAGTACAGGGCGTGCAGGAAACAGCCAATACATTTTTCTCTTTCATTGATGTTTCTATCTCTCTATCCCTCTCTCCGTTCTTCTCTCTCTAAAATCAGTAAAAACATAATTAATTAATTAATTAATTAAAATGCTCCAAAGATTTGAACCAGAGCATTTTTCTAAATAAGACATATAGAAGACAAATAGGTAAATGCTTGATATCACTAATCATCAAGGAAATGAAAAATAAAAAAGAGGCAATACCTCACACCTGTTACAATGACTATTATAAAAAAGATAAGAAATAACATGTGGAGAAAAGGAAACCCTTACACGCTGATGGTGGAAATGTAAATTAGTGCAACCAATTCACAGAATGGAGGTTTAATTTTTTTCTAAAAATTAAAAATAGAACTATAATATTATCCATCAATTTTACTTCTAGCTATTTATACAAAAATTAACTCAAAAAGAAAATATGCACTCCCATATTCATTGAATCATTATTTATAATAGCCAAGATACAGATATAACCTAAGTGTACATCGATGACAGATGAATAAAGAAAATGTGCCATATATATACTTGCCACTTATGACAATGTGAATGGAATTTGAGGACATTATGCTAAGTGAAAAAAGATTGGTGGTGATTGCCAGAGACCAGGGGCAGGGGTTAGGGCAGTGGTTGGCAAACTCATTAGTCAACAGATATCAACAGTACAATGATTGAAATTTCTTTTGAGAGCCAAATTTTTTAAACTTAAACTATATAGGTAGGTACATTGTTATTAACTTAATTAGGGTACTCCTAAGGCTTAGGAAGAGCCACACTCAAGAGGCCAAAAAGTCTCATGTGGCTCGCGAGCCAGTTTGCCAACCACAAGGGAAGTTAAGTGGGCAAAATTGGTGAAGGAAGTCAAAAGATAGACACTTCTAGTTACAAAATAAACATCATGGAAATGTAATATACAGCATGGAGAATATCTATATATATAAAACCCTAATATCCAAATAGACCAAATGACAGAACATCCGAACAACCTGTCACTATGACGTGCGCTGACTACCAGGGGGCGTGCATGGAATATGGCAGGCATTGGCAGTGGTGGGATGGTGGAGCAGGTGAGCAGTGGCACCAGACCAAGGCTAGGCACCAGTTGCTGTAATGAGGGCCAGCCTCTGGTGGTTACTGAAAATTCTTTGCTCCCTTGTGCCGCAGTCCCACGGGGCTCTCGCACCTGCTGTTGACGCCGGCCCTGCTCACACCTGCTGCCAGTGCCAGAGTCACCGCTTACACCTGCTGACAGCGCCAACCCCTCTTGCACCTGCTGCTGGTGCCAGCCCCAATTGCTCCGCACCATCAGCGGGTGTGAGCAGAGCCAACGCCGTCATCACATGAGAGCAGTGTCAGCGGGAGTAAGGATGCTGGTAGACAGGGGATGTTGGTGGGGGACATGGTGGGAGGGGCCAGGCAAGGGCACAAAGGATGGGCTGAGACCTCTCCCTGTGCTTACCACAGCCTCGCTGCCCACAGTTCCTTTCAAGGTGCACAAATTCGTGCACTGGGCCCCTAGTACTTAATAAGTATTGCATATTTGAAAGTTGCTAGGAGAGTAGATCTTAAAAGTTCTCATCACAAGAAAAAGATTATTTAACTATATATGATGATAAATATTGTATACCTGAAACTAATATAATGTTGTATATCAATTATAATACCTAAATAAAAATAAATTCCCATCTTGTTTCTTAATGTATATCAGGGTTTGTTCATTTAAGATAAAATTACAGGTAAGTAACATGAAACAGTTATATGGGAACATTTTAAGAGAACACTGTTGCTCCCTCTTATTGAAGACAATGGTAAATCTTTTCTTAGAAGAAGTGTTAGAATTTTCAGTTTAAATAACTATTTTAAAAAGTATTGAAAACATTATAAAAATTAGGAGTGATCTACTACTACAGTTGACATATTGACCTCTTAATATTGCCTTGTGAGAAAAAAAAAGTTGGGTGTGTTAAATTGCTTCACAAAGACCTTTATTCAGAAATTATTCTCTCATGAAAAATACTTTAGGCAAGCTGCCGATAATGCAACATTCAAGCATTAAATTAAAGGTCAAGGATATGTTAATGCGAGGTATGCAAAGTTCAGAATCTCTTCATCCCCACTGAACAACGGTCTCTTCTTCTAACTCTTCTTATTGTCCCTAACCTTGGTTCTATAAATATCTTTTGGATCTCATTAATTCATGTTCCTCTATTGCTTTCAACTGTATTCAGCAGCAGAACAGTTCTGGAAATCATATTCACCATAACTCTCAGGAGAACTTACTGAATGATAACTTAAAAGGTGTTATTTCACAATCTCATTCTCCTTTATTATTATGCTCTCTCTCTAAGCATCTTGATTCCTTTCACCTTGAAGGATTATCTAGAGAACTTTATGCTTATTCATCAGAAGTAATGTGTTGATACTGAAAAGGGTATGGAAGATGGAGTCCAAGATTCTGCAAGTAGAACTTTGAGGAAGTCATTATATATTTCTAGCATCTATGTCAGCTTTATAGAATTCTAGCAAACATCCAATGAGATAATGCATGTGAAAAACTTTGTAAGTAATAAAATGTTATTATAGACTTTCACTATATAATTTCTTAGTGCTATTTTACAACTATCTGTCCATAGCATTGACACCCTATAGCTTTTTAACTTTGGAGTCCTAGGCCTTGACCTTCCCCACAGTGATATGCTTTTCTAGGGTCCCAATTCTTAGCTCTTATCTCTCCTTATCATTGGCATATAGCAATTATCAATATCAATTATCTTTTGAATTATTTGACCCCAGAGAGATTAGGGAGACCTATCCACATAGGCTTTTATTGGAGGTGAATCTTTAGTTGACCTCAGGTTATAAAATGACATGATGCTATTCATTTCATGGCACTCTAAAATCTGTACGAATTCTACTTTGGGCCTATCTACTAAGGCTAGGGTTTCTGCTGTTCTTTCTAATCCTTGATGGCATGTAATCTTTACAATCCTTTACTGGGTTATTTTGTAGTATTTTCAGTTATTTAGCATAACAATTTTTGGCCACTTACAAATTCTGTCAGGTGATAGCAATTCTACTGGTAATTATAATGTGTTCTCTGTTCCCAAACAGAAAGCAGAAACTTCAGTTCAAATAAAATAGGTTACTTTGTTTACTTAGGAAAAAACCAATACTTCTTTCTATGCTTAGTGCCCATTATGATATTGAGAACCTTATGCAGAAAAGGTTATAAAATAAAACCTGCTGTCTCATATTTTCAGAAAATTGAATTGATGCATGACACTAATCATGCTCTAACAAGCAACTACCCATGGATTTAAAGTATGCTATTACAATTTTTCAAGCTTTGTGAGAAATTTAGGTTAGAGCAATGGTTTTCAGGCATGCTCTGAAGAATGTAAGTATTATACAAGTTCAAGTTAATGATTTAAAATACACTTAAAATGTTTATGTTTCCAATAAATGAAAAATACAACAGAGGAAGAGAAATTACATCTATTGAAAGTCTACTTTTTGCCATGTTCTATACTACTTATTTTACATGAATTTAATTAAATCCTAAAAGCAATCCTGAGAAGTAGGTATTATTAAATTCTCATTTTCCCAATAAAGAAGATGAGATTCAGAGAGATTAATCGTATTACCTGAGTCACAGAACTAGTAGACTCAGAAAAAAATCTTAGTTCATCTGCTCCAATATTATTTTTCATTATCCTAGATCATGCTACTTTCTGGAAACACATAAAGGTAGTACACTGATATATTTTGAAATAAATATTATTCTTTTTAAACTTGTTAACTCATTGATTTACAAATCACAATTTCTAGCTTTTGAAGCAAAATAATGAAGCTTGAATATTGTCAAACCTTGTAATACAGTCTATTCTCCTCACCATTTAATGCTAATTAAGATTGACGTATAGAAATTGTCAGATATGATTAAATAGTGACACATTTTAGAGTAAATGATAGAAATATAGTTTTATAAGGTTTAGATTATAGGTTAATCTTCCAAAAAGAAGTAGTTTTTACCTGTGCAACTGAATTACTTAAATCTAATCTTTGTACTAGCTATAGAATATGTGAAACATGACATGTACACTATAGAATTTTAGTTAATATATTTCAGTAAGGAATGTAGATGAATAAGTTGGTCTTACTTTATTCTGACTCATGTCCAAAATATTATTTGAAAAGTAAACAAAAATGTATGTTGACTGATTGTGCATTTTCATTGACACCATTATTCAGACATGTATTCACACAAGGAAAATATCTTGACCAATCATGTAATACTGCAAATTGCACTTATCCCGGTCACATTTCTTTTATAGATTAAAATAAAAACTCTCTAGCCCTTAAAAAGTTCAAAAGATTAAGTTTAGTTTTAGAAGACAGTATGAACTCAGAACAATTGGAGATCAATTTCAAGGCCAGAAGATCCCGAAGGTCCCTTGCAACTTTGTTATTTTAGTCCTAGGCTAAATGCCAGCCTCTCCTTCTGCATACACACAGCATGTAACCTTTACTTGTTAAAGCTCTGAACACTTTAATTTTACATATCCTACAATATTAAGAATAAAGGAAAATGAAAAATGTCTGCTTTCAAACTTGCAAGCCTGACTCAAGAACTCCATAAGCCATTTGGCTTTGGAAAGGTACGCTGCTGGCTAAACCTAGAGCTAAGGCACAGCTCCACTCTGGAGAGACCACACAGCCTCTGTTCACAGTGACTCTTGATTAGACTAAAAGACAGAATGAGCTCAGACAGAAAAGCAGCAAAATCGTTCCTAGTTTCTGGAGTCCAAAACAACACTGATACTCCCTATGGTAATGTAAGTGCAATTAGGGCATTAGCAAACTTTAATGTGCCTTCCAGTTCAAAAACAAAAGAATTATGTATAATTTGGACAAGGTACTAACCTAGAGCATGTGTGGTGTTGCTTTTATCTTCCCTGCAATCTTAACCCCTTGAAATGAGCTCTTCAGTTTTTCTTCAGGTCAGGAGTGCAGAATTACATGCAATGGAAACTCACATTAACTATTTCCTTTTTTGGTTGCTTCATTAGTCAGTCGTTTATTATTATACACTCCATTTGAAGATAAGGCACAGGGCATTTACCTAGTGCTCCGCCTAAGCTGTGATGAAGCCAGCATTTCTTCCCAATAGCACCCAAATATTTTGTCTCTATAAATGACAGAGAATAGATGTATATTATGAAATGAGACAAAGGCAGGTGATATTGTCACCTAGAGAAAAGGGGGTGGGATGAGCCAAAACAAATAAGTGGACTTACTTTGAAACCTTTAATGAAAAGTATCACTCCCCTTCCTTGTGTGTGGCAAGCTAGTGTGACAAGCTATGCTCTAGTATTCAGTGTACTTTTTGACATAAGAGCAGAAGGACACAATTACATTTCTAGGTTCACCAATACTCAACTTACACAGGTAAACTTTAAGAATTGCAAAGAAAAGGGAAAGGGTATAAAGAGTTTATGCACATAGTTTCTGATAAATGTCAACCTATTGTTCCTTGTTATGCTCTAACTAGAGGGCCTTTGTTTGAGTGATGTGAGAAAAGGGAGTAGTGGATTTTCATAAAGTCTTATTGAGTTTTAAAGACAACATTTTGCAACCATGGCAATAAAACTGTTATATGTTCATGAGAAAAAAAACAACCTTATTTAAAATGAAATATGCTCAAAATTTATGATAAAAAGAACTCAAGAAAATCACGGACATGCCTGTCACTATTATCTGCTATAAAGTCAACAGATTTTTGTCAAGTTTGCACTCCCTTTTATCATTTTTCTCCCTGCTCTTATTTATTCTCAGAAGATAGTTTTCTGAAGGTGATTGTGGTCAGACATAGACGTGAACTCTCTAACCTCAATAATTACATTTTATTGATTTAAGTTAGATATCTATATTCTGAAAAAGACATTTAATAGTATTAACATTTCAATAGTTGGTCTCACATATCATTAGAATGATTTTCACACCACTCTTAACAATCCCTTTATTTTGAAAGGGCAAATTTTCCAAATGCCTTAAATTTTCCTGGGGGAATAAGGGTAGCAATTGTATATTGCCATATAGCTTGATAGTTGACTCATCTTTAGCTATAAGGGTAAAATATTACTTCTAACCTTGTTGAATATGTGTTACACTGGAAATTGACTTTCCCGCACTGCATGCCTTTTCATGTACTTCCTGAAGTAAATGAGACTCCTCACACTCACATGAAGAAGAGATAGACCAGTGCTTAAAATTCTTATCAAGAAGAGGATATTCACAATTCAAAAAATATTATACATATATAAATGCAGCAGCTGTTGGTTTAAATTTGTGTGCAGGTCAGCACAAATACTGTCAATGATCTTTGACAAAAGAACAAAGGCAAGTGGAGATATAAAAATCTTCAACAAACAGTGCTGGAACAACTGGACATCCACATGTAGAAAAAAAAATGAATCTAGGCACAGGTCTTTTACAAAAATAAACTCAGATTATAGTCCTAAAATTTAAAACTCAAAATTCTAAAATTTCTAGATGAGACAATAAGATAAAATCTAGGTGGTCTTGGGTTTGGTGATGGCTTTTTAGATGCAACACCAAAAGCATGATTCTTGAAAACACTACTGATAAGATGGACTTCATTAAAATTAAAAACTTCTCCTTTGTGAAAGTCAAGGTGAAGAAAAGCAAAACAAACCACAAACAAGGCAAAAAATCTGCAAAAAACATACATGATAAAGGACTGGCATCCAAACAATACAAAGAATAGTTTAAACTCTACAATAAGAAAGCAAACAACCCAATTAGAATATATGTAAAATGTCTAAACAGACATCTCACCAAAGAAGACAAATAAGAATATGGAAGATGCTCACCATCATATGTCATCAAGAAATTGCAAATAAAAATAACAAAATACTACTACACACTTATTGGAATGTCTAAAATTCAGACCACTGACAACACCAAATGCTGACAAGGATGTGGACCCACAGGAACTCTCACTCATTGCAGGTGAAAATACAAAATGGTATGGCCACTTTGGAAGACAGTTTGGCAATTTCTTATAAAACTAAACATATTCATACCACAAAAGTATGGCTATTGTGCTCCTTGATATTTACCCAAATGAATTGAAACTTATATCCACAAAAAAACCTGCACATAATGTTGAAAGCAAATTTATTCATGAGTCACAAAATTGAGAAGTAACTAAAATTTCCCTCAACAAGTGAATGAATAAACACACTTTAGTACACGCATATAATAAAATATTATTCTGCAATAAAAATATATGAGCTATCATGCCATAAAAAGACATAAAATAATTTTAAATGCATAGTGCTAAGTGAAAAAAGCTGATCTGAGAAGACTAAATTCTGTATTATTCTAATTATATGACATTCTGTGCCGGAAGCCGGTCCATCCTTGCTGCTTGACACAGTTGCTGCAGGGAAGAAACATCTGCACAGCATATGTCTCAAGGGACCTGCGTATATGGCATACTGTTCTTAATATGTTTGCTCCCCTTCTTGGCGCTATGTGTTTTAACCAAGGTCACCTCTCCGAGAAAGGTTGTTTCCCCAGGTAGGGATTTTTCAACAGACATAAGAGTACATAATACGAATAAAAAACTCACAGATGAGACAGAACCTAGACAGAGAACCTAGCAAGAGAACATGGCAAGAGAACCTAGACAGAACTTGGCTGGAGAACCTGGATAGAGAACCTGGCAACAGAACCTGGCTAGAGATACTGGCTAGGCTGCTGATCAAATGAATTCCTACTCCGTCCACACCTTTGGGGACCCCTGGACCTGCTGGGGTTGGACCCCAGCAATTCTGGAAAGGAAAAACTATGAAGACAGTAAAGAGATTAATGAATGCCAGAGATTAGGGGGGAGGGAAAGATGAATATGACAGTGAAAATATTCTGTATGATACTATAATTTTAGATACATGTCATTATATATCTGTCAAAACCTATGGAATGTACAATACCCAGAGTAAACCTTAATGTGATCTATGTACTTTAGTCAATAATAATAATATATTAATATCGGCTCATCAATTGCAACAAATGCACTTCACTACTGCAAAGTGTTAATGATAGGGAAAACTGGGTGGGGGGTAGAGTGAGTGGTAAGAAAATATATGAAAAGTTACTATACTTTCCATTCAGTTTTTTTTCTGTAAACCTAAAACTGACCTAAAAATAAAGTTTATTAATAAAAAGTAGTACTCAGAAGTGTGGTGACTGAACTGACAGTTTCTTGTGCTCAAAGTCTATTTTTGCAAAAGGAGAGTATAAGAAGTAGACTTTTGCTGATTATATCTTCAGAGTAAAACATATTTAAGTAAGAAAATGGCGTTGTGAACACTGATTAAAAGTAGAAAATCTGTTAAGTAGTCTCTTTCCAATAAACATTTCTCTAGTACTCACAGTATAACTATATAACCCTGCTTATCTGAAATTGCTTCTTTTAAATTTAAAATGTGTTTGATTCCAAACTCATGCATTTACTAATCACCTCATGCATTTTTTTGAGTGATGAAATGATGGGGGGAATCTGTTTTGTTTGTTTGTTTTCTAGACTCATTTTAAGTTAAGTATTTACTCAACTGTTTTGTCTCCCCAGGGGTACTTTGCTAAAGCTCAACCAACTACAGGTGCTGCCACCTGAAACATATCAATGTATGAGTCCTTATTTGAGTCAATCAAGGAACAGTCATAACTATGACTTAATAAGAACCTTAATTTTGGAGACCACTAGTCCAATGTACTACTTTCTTAGGAATTATGTCTTACATATCTATTCAATGCAGTTCTAATTTAAATTCTCAGTTTCTTCAACCTTTCCGTACCCACTTTAATAATTATAAGTATTTTTATTTATTCAGATCTGCCAATTTCTATATGAATGAATAAATGAATAAAATTGAATGGCTGAACATCTGTTGATTTCTTAAAAAGAGCAAAATATGTAAACTAGTTATTTTAAAACTAAGCCTGACTCATTAAACATGGACACACACACAGTGTGTATATATGTGTATGTATTCATGTTTGTACCCACTTGGAGGAATAATTCGGAACTTTGAAGAATATTCTTTTTAAAAATGCATGCTCCAGGAAGGAGGGGATGGGGAAAAGCGGTGAAGGGTATGGGGGGGATAAATGGTGATGGACATAGACTTGATTTGGTGTGATGATATGCTGTGGAATTGTGCATCTTCAAACCTGTATAATTTTGTTAACCAGTGTCACTCCAATATATTTAATAAAAGGAAAATAAATGCATTTATGAAGCACAAATCCATAGCACAACTAGAAGACACATACATTTGCCTAAATATTTTAAGGTATTTGTCAATAAACTATTAAATAAAATATATTCTATCCTTTCACATTTATGTATATATCTTCATAACTACAAAATTGAAATAAATATATACAAAAACTATGATTTTTATATAACTATAACTTGTAAAACTATAAAAAATCACTGAATGTTAGCCCTGACCAGTGTTGTTCAGTGGGTTGGGCATCATCCTGTGCACCAAAAGGTTGCTGGTTCCATTCCTGGTCAGGACACATGCCTGGGATGTGGCTCAATCCCCAGTAGTGGGTGTGCAGGAGGCAGCTGATCATGTTTCACCCTCACATCCATGCTTCTCTCTATCTATCTCCCTCTCCCTCCCTTTCTCCAAAACTAAACAGTAATAAAAATAAATGTAAAACGAACCACTAAATGTTATTAATGAGCATATCTGGATGCTCTGATCATGAAACAGCAATATGCAGATGAATAATAAAACACATTTATAATTTAAAAAATCACTATATATTTATTCTATTAATGTCACATTATTGCCTTCATTTTGACAAAATAAGTATTTGTTATAATGTATATTTTTACAAAATATTTGCTCTAGTGTAGTAATAACCTAAAGCACAGGTCATCAAACTATTAAGGCAAAGAATCAGATAGTATAAATTTTCAGCTTTGCAGACCATTCAATCTCTTTCACACCTACTCAACTCTGCTGTTGTAGCTGAAATTTAGACATAAACAATACATAAAGGAATGGCCATGACTATGTTCTAATAAAACTTTATTTATGGACACTGAAATTTAAATTTTATATAAGTCACATGTCACAAAATATTCTAATATTGATTTTTTTCAACACTCAGAAATGCAAAATGATGCTTAGTTCACAGGTCATTCAAAAACAAGCTGGATTTGTCTGTAAGCTATGGCTCACTGATCACTTATCTAAAGAATCACAAAATTTAAAAATGACTTTTATTCAGTGAATAAAATTTAAATATAATTTATTAAGACATTATAGTAAATGTAAAATTTTGAAAAATTAAAATTATTTCCACATGTATCTTCCAAAAATATTTCCTCCAAATAACTCAAAATAATAAATTAAAATAAAAAGACAGTGATAATTATAAGTTATAAAAGCTAAAGGTTTAAATTTAAATGTAATGCAAAAAATTTACATAATGTAAAAAAGTCTAATGAAAGAATAGATTTGAAAAAAATATTTCCAATTCTAAGTGATCAAGGTTCATATAGTTACCAACATAACACATATGTATAGACCAGCTTACATAAAAATTTAAGACCAATATAAAATAATATTACAATATAGTCCTTAGCTGTTACGTGCATTTTTTGTGAATACCATACTAGTTTGTAAGTACCTCTGTAACCATGAGCAGTAAAAAATGGATATTTGTCATTCCTGGGGACTAATAGAAAATAATACTTCATTATGCAATATCTATTTTATTGAGGAATAAGAACTGGGGAACTTAATTATTTTGTCTCTTAAGTACTTCTATTCAAATCTTCCCCATACCATGAAATAGTACTTTTCTCTGATTTTGGCACAACCCAAAAAGGCCTTATGGCATTCAAGTACAATTGCCTTTTATTTGGGGTACATAAAGAAAAAGATATGGAGTGATTCTCTAGAGTCTGAACAGTTACTTATGTGAGCAGAAGTGACAATTGATGTCTTATTATGCCAGGACTAGAGGCGCGATGAACAAAATCCATGCAAGGGGCTCGGCCTTTGCAGCCCCAGCTGCCTCAGCTGGCCCTCACAGCCTGGACCAGCCCTTGCAGCCCCTCACAGTCTCGGACAGCCCTCGCAGCCTGCTTCGTCAGGAAAGGTCGTCCGGAATGTTGTCTGGATGATCATTTGGATGTTCAGTCTAATTAGCATATTAGCTCCTTATTATACAGGATAGAGCACCAAAGCTGAGTGACAGAGCACACATTTGTTTTTCAACATGGTTATTTGGGTATGTGTAGTTACATATGTCTTTGTGTGGGGAGCCGTGAAAGGGTCTGCATTGGTTATCTATCATTATGTAATAATATTGCCATAAATTTAGCAGCTTAAAACAACACACATTTCTGACCTCACCACTTCTGTAGGCCATGAGTCCAGGCACAGTGTTCTCTGCCTGGAGGTCTCACAAGACTGCATCCAAAGTGTCAGCTGAGGCTTTAGACTCATGAGATTATTGAGCAGGAAGGATCCACTTCCAAGTTTAGTTTGTTGGCAGGATTCTATTCTTCGTTGTTGTAAGACTTAGGGTCTCATTGTCTTGCTGGCTGTTGAGTGCAAGCCCTGGCAGGCTATAATTAAAAGCCACCCTTAACTACATGATTTCATCCATAATCCCTTGCCATGTTTTGTTCTCCAGCATGTTTATTGGATTCCTCAAAGCCAGTAAAGAATAAACTCTACAATTGTATACAATCACATAATCATGTGCATATAATTATATACATTCCATTACCTTTGTCATATTTTGTTTGGAAGCCACAGGTCCTGCCCATACTCAAAGGCAGGAATTATGCATAGGTGTGAATACTGGAAGGTAGGGATATGAAGTTTACTCAAAGAGTGTTTTTCACCACCATCTCTCTTATAGTATCTAAGACGGCACTGAAAAAGAGGATACATCATTCCTCACTGTATTGGATTTATCTGTTATAAATTCTTTAATTGTATTGACTATTTTTCCAGTTTTTCACACTTGCTAAGGTACTTGTTCTACTTTGTTTTTGAGAATAGCCAAAATTCCACATATGCAATCATAAAAGACATTGACTATTAGAAAGATGAAAAAAGAGGATGCGGGAGGAGTAGAAAGGGAAAAATAGGAAAGAGAAGGAGAAGGTGGATGAGAAAGAGGAGGAGGACCAGGAGAAGAAAGGGATGAGGGAAGGGAGAAAGAGGAGAAAGAGATAAAATAATGAAGAAAGGAAAGAAGAATGGAAGGGAGGGAGGAAGAAAGGAAGGTACAACCATTCAAAACGTAGATAGGAGCACTTGGTGTGAATACTGTCCAGTTCAGAATGGCAATACAATCTTCAGTTTGGACAAGTAGTAATTTGGGACCTCTGGATATCTTATATTAGGGATCCTCAAACTTTTTAAACAGGGGGCCAGTTCACTGTCCCTCAGACCATTGGAGGGCCGGACTAGAGTTTTAAAAAAAACTATGAACAAATTCCTATGCACACTGCACATATCTTATTTTGAAGTAAAAAAACAAATGTTTTTGGCGACATGCACTGACCACCAGGGGGCAGACAGTCTAATGGTCGACCAGTTGGTATGATGTGCTCTGACCACCAGGGGGAAGATGCTCCGACTGGTAGGTTAGCTTGCTGCTGGGGCCCAGGCTGATAGGGACTGAGCAAGATGGGCCGGACATTCCCTGGAGCCCTCTTCCAGTCCCTCCCCAGCTGGCCAACCTTCC
This sequence comes from Myotis davidii, assembly GCF_000327345.1. Taxonomy (NCBI): domain Eukaryota; kingdom Metazoa; phylum Chordata; class Mammalia; order Chiroptera; family Vespertilionidae; genus Myotis; species Myotis davidii. The sequence goes on along the minus strand of NW_006291728.1, from coordinate 1,031,648 downwards.
GCATCCCTCCCTAGCCCTGATCATGCACCTGTGGGGTTCCTTGGCCTGGCCTGCACCCTCTCACAATCCGGAACCCCTTGCGGGATCTTGGAGAGCTGGTTTCAGCCCAATCCCGCAGGCCAGGCTGAGGGACCCCACTGGTGCACAAATTCGTGCACTAGGCCTCTAGTATAATTCATACGTTTCTAGAGGTTAATATTTAAATTCTTCTTCTACTTCACATGACGTGCCAACAAGGTCAAGTTACCCTGTCATCTGGTCACCACTTGAGCTGTCAGACATTGCCCTGCTCCCTAGAAACCTTTCCTCAATTAAGACAGGATGACTGCTTTCTCACTCATACATCATTGTCTCACCGAAGGGATCTATTTGCCCACATATGCACATTTTTGGATAGAAATAAAGGAAATAATTGTAAACAGTAAGTCATATAAATCTTAATGGTTATTTGCCATTAATTGACATCTCAAAACTGCCTTTGCTTTTTTCTATTACTAACTTTGACATCTCAAATTACAAAACTGCCATAAAATTCAGCCTCAGACTAAATGGACTACATTTAGGCTGTATATTTATATGTCCATTCCACTGTTCAGACACTCCAATGTATCAAATATTTAACTGGGCATTTGATCTAAATTATATATCATACCTGTAGAAATAATCTCAATGTACTCCCCAAAATTATGAACCAAGAGTATGAGGTTGCACATGATCGGTTTGATTTAAGAAGGTCTAAGTGGCAAAATCTTCCCCACAATCCCTCTTTAAATCTGAAAAGTCCAGTACTTCTACTGTGTACAGACTTGAACTGTCCCCATTTATAATGTGATGATCCCCAAATCCAGTAGCTTTAAATAGCAAATCAATCATGAAATGCAATGAGAGGTCATGGTGAAGGTTAGGGGAGTTTAGGTTTATGATTGTATAAAAAAAAAAACCAAAAAACAGAGTAGAATTCTTCTTTCAAGAATAACCCAAAATAAATAGCCAAATTCATGTGTCCCACAAAGTTTAGGATTAGGGTCTGATGAAGTATTATGTCCTGGACAAAGTAGGGTAGTTGAGCTGACAAGTTACACAATTTGAAAAAGTGGAAAATGCTGGTAAAATATAAATATGTAATTGAAACTATAAAGCTTTCATTACAGAATGCTTTGCAAAGATGGCCCATAAAAGAGTAATAACACTTATGTAAAGAGCATTATATATTGGACTCTTATTATAGGATCTTGCAGCATCTGCAGAAAGGTTTCCAAGTGGGAGACAAACTAAAATTAGTGAAGATGGACTGGGGATGAATTTATTACACTTACAAAAGTAAAGGAATACAACAGAAGGGAATAACTCCTCATGAACCATTTCCACGAGAAATTTGCATCAAGGCCCTCTTACATATGACTATTATTGTATATATACACCAATAACTTATTTCCCCAACAGTCATTGGAGTGTCATTCATTGACTGAAAAATACTAACTAAAACCAGCATTTCTTTTGCAAGAAGAACATAATTCCTACTGTTTCTATCATCATTTATGTAAAATGTACTCCATTGAATATATGCTTATATATATCAACCAAAAGTGTTTAATTTGAGATTATGGAAACTACAGCAACAGAAACTATGGCATATAAAGGAATGTATAAGATAGAATATCTTCTCTTATGGAATTTCACAAAAGCATACTGCTGTTGAGTTTGTAACACATTTATTTCTAAATTAATTATGGAATTGGTTTAGAGAGGAAGAAAATGTATCTTATGAAATTGTTTTCCAGTGTCTGGTTAAAGGTCTCATCTGCTCCATTAGTGCAGAAGAGTGACACAGCAGGAAAAGTGAAGACGCTTAAGAAGCATTTAAATGCGTTTGGCCCAGTAAGTCCCGTGCTCTGATTCTCTCTAGCAGTTCATTACATCATAAACCTAATTAGAAACCTTTTTCTTTTTAATGTTGAGAAAAAGCATTTGATATTACTAACTCTCTGTGTGATTCTCCAATCTGATTAAATGACTGATTTACAGTTACACTAAATCGACTTTTTATTTTTAATACACCTGGTAGGGCGATGTTATAAAAGCTTTTAAGGAAGCCAATGAATCTTTGGAGTGGACTCTATGATGTTTCAATCAGTCTGCAGTAAGTCATGATTGTCATAAGTACCAAATGAATTAATACAGTAAAACGTTGGCTGTTACATTAGGTGAAAGAATAGTTGGCTGATACATATTTATGATTAACCTACATAGAGAAATATACATTTTATTTTTTACTAAAAATGATAGGACTTTTATGGTGCAAACTATGATTCAATTGCATTTGTGTGATGATTTGTAGTTGCTAAAAGTTGTTAGGCTTCCTAAAAGCTAAAGTATGAATGGGATTACAATCTACCTAAAATGTACTGCATTCAGTAAAGGGCTAAAGCACTCAAGCTTTGAAATCATCTACTGCAAAGACTGCTTATTCCTCATATAAAACCTTACTGTATATTGTGTCCTCAAAGATATAAAAGGGCTGCAACTGAGCAGACTGCTAAACATCTCAAATATTAATTTATTGGCTTCCAAAGCTGTACTCGCAGAGCATACAGAGTAGCAGATTAGGGGTTGGTAAGAAAGAATAAGTGAGATTTGACAATTCTATTTGAATCTTCTGTGGTTTGGAATTGAAATATTTTAAGGCTGTGTGAGCTGAAAAAGATATTTTGAACAAATAGCTTCATAAAGCAGGTTTAGTTTTAAAAGCTGGAGGGATTTCAAAAATTCATTTTATTCTTCAGAAATAATTAGAAGTGCGAAGCAGTTTATTGAAAATATCAGAAAACAAATAGTTTAAACTCCCCACAGGCAAATATCTCACCCTAGTATAAGTCTTAGCTTATCGGGCACAGGTGTTTCTGTGTTCAAAAGGTACATTTAGCCTTGGCTGGTTTGGCTCAGTGGATAGAGTGTTGGCCTGCAGACTGAAGAGTCCCAGGTTTGATTCCAGTCAAGGGCACATGCCTGGGCTGTGGGCTCAATCCCCAGTTGGGGGCATGCAGGAGGTAGCCAATCAATGATTCTCTTTCATCATTGATGTTTCTCTCTCTCCCTATCCTTTCCTCTCTGAAATCAATATATATCAATATATGTATATGTATATATATATGTATATATTAAAGGTACATTTATCCCCTAGCCTCGACATTTAATTATTTATTTCTAATAATCTGGGTGGCAAAACAGTCGGGTTTTATAATTATACAATAGCTTTTTAGAAGGCATAACCAACAATTATTTGGAAAAATTCACATTTGGATAAGACATGTTTTGTGATTAATTGATGTCTATGATGGTCTGGAATGGGGAGTTAGATGAGGGAAATGATAGAAAAAAGAAAGGGAGAAGTAGGAATTAGGTCCCTGCACAGCCTTGGTAACAGAAAGCCTATCAGAGTGCTGTATGGCAGTCTATTTTCAAATATTATAATAATTCCAAAAGAAAAGAAATCACTCTGCTGTTTTAATGGCACATTCGAAACCCTGGGGTGAAGAGATGAGCAAAACAAGTGATCCGACAAAAAAGATATCCCCAAACTCGGAGATCTATTAGTTTGCCTTCACAAATGTCTGCTTTTATCTTGCTTTTGCATTTTCAGTATATTCACCTCCTTCCTTTCTTTAGTTTACTCATACAATATCTCTCCTAATATTTAAATATATTTTAAGGAACTTTATTTTTTTTCCCTATTGTGGAGTCCATAGAATACTTAAATGACATCTGTCCCAATAGAGACCTCCCACTCCCAGCAGATCACCCCACTTGAAAAAGGCATTGATTGCTCTAGAATCCCAGCTAGAGTGACATCTCGCGGACATGGCCACATATTGCCAACACTACAGAGGCTGAAAATAGGAGTGACATTTCACCTGCTGACATGCAATTACCGTATTAGAACTAAGTTCATTGCTCTTCTCTTGATGAAGGGTATTTTATTAGGTTGTTTGCAGGTTTGCTTTGGCCACTAGCATTTTATCAGATTTCTACCCAGCTATCCTTTCTCGCAGTGACCTTTGTGGTGGGCCATTTGGGTTTGACTTTCCAACTAGCTCAGTTACCTCATGACCATTCCCTGGAGCCATGCAGTCCCTTCACTTCTCTGTTTTGTAGTGCCCAAACCTTCATGCCTTGCTGAAAACGGCTTAACATTAAGCACATGCTGCAGATGTATGTTCAAATTAGAGATGTAACAAACTATCCATAAAATCCACTAAATCACTGAAGCAACAAACCTGCAGATCCAGAGTTAGCACCAGTAAATCGCACTCTACAATATACTTCTCCTTCTGACGATCAAAGTAAAGTATATTTTATTTTAAAATGCTAACGATTACTCCTGAGCAATGGATACTTTTCTTGGAGAAGGAAAATGGTGTAGCCCCAACAGCTACTGTCCATACATTGCAAAGGACAGGTGAAGTATAGATGTGAGCCTTCAGCAAAGCTCAGATATGAGAAGTCTTTGGAACCCGGCACTTCGATGAGATTCAGCAGTCAGCCCTTGAACTCTGTGTTCCATGTACTGAGCTTCTCACGTTTCACAGCATGTTGTCTTGCAAGCTTGAGGGATGTCTGAGAAATCAAATGCCAGGACTCTGCTGACAAATGTGTGGCTTTTGCCACCTCCACTTCAGGGAATGCGGGATGAGTTCATGTAATAAAACAGCAGCAGCAGCAGCAGTAGCAAGGCAATATTAGCTGGAATACTATATGGAAGATACTGTATTCCTGAAGTGTCAGTATACCTTGCTGATGAAGAGATGTTACTTCAGCAATGAAAAAGAAACAAAAAGAAAAAAGGAAACCTCTCCTAAGTGGACTCTGATTCTGAAGCAGGAATTTGGGGGGAACATAGGCAGGCTTAGGGATTTTTTAGAATTGGGGTCCATGGAAAAGCAAGGGGCTGCAGACTAAGAGAAGGTACATTTACATAACACAAGGAAGTCAGGTACAGTTACATCTTCATAAGACAAGGGAGCAGCAACAGGTATATTTACATAAGACAAGGGAACTGGAAGTAGCCAAGACA
>NW_006291728.1:1025065-1026492 GCF_000327345.1 Myotis davidii | reverse complement strand
TTTTTAAAAAGCTAAAACCCTACTAGTCACTCTGGACTTAAAAATTAGTCCTTTTAGAGATGCTTCTGTACATTAATTTACAATACACCAGTAGTGACAGATAAGATAGAAAAAAAATCCAAAGAGAAATACTAAACTGAGGTGCAAGGGCAGTCTCAAATAAAATATATTTAAAATAAATAAATAAATATACACCTTTGCTATACCACATTCTGTCGGTGGATTCATCATTTCTGGTGGACAAAGAATCTGGGTTCCAATCCAAAAATTCAGTATCAATTCTATAAAAACACATGCTGGATGGAAGCTCCTGCTTCTAAAATGCACTGGGGTGGGGGTAGAAAACAGTGTAAATATAGAAAGAGAAGTTTATTGGCAGGTGGGGCGGGATGCACTAGAACAGAACTGGGCAATAAGCATATTCTTTATGTATAGAATACACAAATCCAAAATGTCAGTGTTCGTAATCCCTGCCTAGTTACTTTTCGATAAGGAAGAATTATTTGCAGTTTCTCTAGATGAAACTTCAGCAGTTACTCTAAGTAACAAATGTCTTTTTTTTTTTCTCCCAAAACTCAGCTTATTTTTGTAGTTGGGTTGTCACTACATCTGTGAATGTTTGCAAATGTTTTCAGGTTTGGGAAATTTACTTTCCAACTTGAAGTGCCCTCTGTGATTCTAAACTAGGTACTTCCTTTTATAACACCCGACAGATCACTTTCCATTTGTATGTCCTTCAAATAAGTTTGTCAACTTTTAGTTTTATGTCTAATGGCAATCTGTGTGAGTGGTATAGAAAATGACTAGAATCTGTATGGTGCTTCAAATCAGGAAATTCACCCAAGCAAGCATCAAAAATAGCTTTTGTAATTTTTCTATGTAAAAAAGAATTCTATGAATCTAGAAACTTCAAAAAAGAAAAGTTGCATCTTTATTTTTTTAATATATTTTATTGATTTTTTACAGAGAGGAAGGAAGAGGGATAGAGAGTTAGAAACATCGATGAGAGAGAAACATTGATCAGCTGCCTCCTGCACACTTCCCACTGGGGATGTGCCCACAACCAAGGTACATGCCCTTGACCGGAATCGAACCTGGGACCCTTGAGTCCGCAGGCCAACCCTCTATCCACTGAGCCAAACTGGTCAGGGCAAAAGTTGCAGCTTTAAATTATTGCTATAAACTATTCCAAACTGATACAAATTCTCTCACTGCTTTCACACATAGTAAGGGTACACATTGTGCCAGGCATTGGACTAGCAAAACTTTTTTTAAGTAATGAATAAGATATCTTTGGTGTCTTTATGGTTCTATCACTTATGAACTTATATAAACAACTATATGAGTTATTCATATTACATGATCCCTGCTCATTTGTTTATTCAATCATTCATTCATTAAATGTTTATGGAGTTACTCTTTTATGC
>NW_006291728.1:1020053-1022810 GCF_000327345.1 Myotis davidii | reverse complement strand
ACAGAGCAGGGCCCATGGGGGGCGGGGGTGGGGGTTGGGACGGCGCACCCTGTCACACACAGAGCATCATGGAGATCAGAGGTTGGGGAGCTCCCTTGTATCAAGCACACAGCAGGGCTGATCAGGAGGTTGGGGTGCCTTCCCCTGTCAGGAACAGAGCAGGGCAGATAGGGAGGTTGTGGCCCCACCCCCTGTCACACACAGAGCTGCAGGGAGATCAGGGGGTTTGGGCGCTGCCCCCTGTCACGCTGATCCCGGTGCCGGGAGGCATATTACCCTTTTACTATATAGGATAGAGGCCGGTGCATGATTAAAGCTCCCAACCGCTCCTTTTTTTCTTTTCTTTTTTTAATTCTGGGCCAGCTTTACCTCTGAGGCTCCAGCTCTTAGGCCTCCGCTGCTGAAAGTAGGTATCTGGTTTGTTTCGGTTCTATTATCGAAACAATGTATAACTCCAGCTTTGACTCCAGCTCTGAGATCCCAGCTAGCTGAAAGCTGGTTTCTGGGTTTTTTTTTTTAGCTTCTATATTTGTCACAATATTCAAACTGCTGGCTCAGAGGCCTGCAAGGGAGGCGGGGAATGGTGGAGTCCTGCGTCACTGAAGCAAGCAAGCCTCATGTTAGTTTCAAGCTGCCTGGCTGCCAGCGGCCATCTTGGCTGGACGTTAATTTGCATATCCTCCTGATTAGCCAATGGGAAGGGTAGCAGTCATACACCAATTACCATGTTTCTCTTTTATTAGATAAGGATAACAAAAGGTCTTTGCTGTCAAGGTGCTCATGAGTGTGCGAGGAGGCAATTAAGTATAATGATGAAATAGGACTTTTAGGGGGATATAGGCAAATGTAGGGAATTTTTAGAAGTGGGTGTCCATGGAAAAAACACAAGGCTGCAGATTGGGAGAAGTCATATTTCCATAAGACAAAAGAGCTGTGAGAAGGTCCATTTCCATAACACAAGAAAGCCAGGTGCAGTTATATTTCCATAAGACAAGGGAGACTGGGAGAAGGTAAATTTCCATAAGACAAGGGAGAGACAACAGTTACATTTACATAAGACAAGGGAACTGGAAGTAGCCAAAAGGCCTATATTTACAAAATAAAGTAGGATGAAAACCCAGAGGGAATAGGAGGATAATGAGGGAAGAGGGCCTCCAGAGTTACTATGGTAACCAGTTGAAAAGGTAATATTGACCAATCAGAAAGGATATCAGGACACAGGAACTGCATCCTTTATATATGACAGGTTCAGAGCTTATAAGCCATATATATGAACACCTGCCTATTGTTGAGAGATGATACAGTGGATCAACAGGAATGAGATAGCACATATAAGTATCACCTGGGCTTGACCCTCCACGTGGGAGTTTGTGCTGTGAGATTCTTTCCCCTTCCCCACATGGGAGTCTATACTTGTTCTTCAACAAATCTCCACCTTTGCTATACCACCTTCTGTCCGTGGATTCATTCTTTGATTCTGACAGACAAAGAATCCAGGGAACCATCCTGCCCAGGGCAACACTGTGTTCCAGTCCAAAAATCACGTATCAGTGAGAAAGGGTATAATGATGTAATAGAAGTTTTAACATTAGAGTTTATGGAGTATGCTGGGAATTGAACTAGTCTGTTGTCCCTGGAGCTTAGGTAGCCTGGGGTGGAAAGCATTGGTTAAACAAGAGAGGTAGCAGTTAGGATCAGACTGTATTGGGACTTATATGGCAGATTAAGGAGTTTAGAAGTTATCCTATGTGCAATGGATGGCTTTTGAAACTATTATGTAAGAGAATCACATGACCAAACATGAATTTTAAAGTCAAGTCTTGAAACTAGGAGCAGAGTGGAAAAGAAAGATGAAAGAGTAGAAACAGAACAGAACAGTTTGGTAAGCTCCTAATGAAGCATCCATATTATATAAAAACTGCTGTTTGAAATTTTAATCCTGCTATTGTGGCTCCTGTAAATGCTTGCTTGTTTAAATAATAATAAATAAGACTACTCCCATTCCAGAGAGGCCATGAACCTTCCCCAGACAAAGTTATCAGTGCTGGTGCCAGACCAGGCCTTTGGTAGAGGTCTCAAAGCCCCAGCACATAGGGCTCTAAGAACTTGCAAAGAGGACCGGAACAGAACCCCATATTTGGAAGACAAAGAAGGTAAAAATATATAAATAGGGAAACTTCCTCCATGTTGGGGCTCAGAATTTGAAATACAGTTTTCTCTCTGCCTGCGCATAACAACAACAACAACAATAATAATAATAATAACATGTAACTCCATCTCTCTAAGTGTTGCTTGGTTCTTCTCCAGTCTTCTGTAATACTAACATACCCCCAGCAAACTATGAACAGGAGCTTAACCAAGGTAGGGGCAGTGGGAATGGAGAAGTAGATCCAGACTTGGGGCATATTTCAGAGATCAAACAGGAAGGATTTTAAAAAATGTGATAACTCAGTGGTTGAGTGTGGACCTATGAACCAGGAGGTCACAGTTTGATTCCCAGTCAAGGCATATGCCCGTGTTGCGGGCTCCACCCCCAGTGTGGGGTGTGCAGGAGGCAGCCAATCAATGATTCTCTCTTATTGTTGATGTTTCTATCTCTTCCTCTCTGAAATCAATAAAAATATATTTTAAAAACAACCAAAATGTGGCTGTATCATTTTGCAATGATGCAAAGAGCTGTCTAAGAGAGGAAGGTGCTGAAAAGGAACCTGGGACCTTATTCAGTGAGAAGGGCACATAAGAGGAGAAACACGTGTA
>NW_006291728.1:1017401-1020010 GCF_000327345.1 Myotis davidii | reverse complement strand
AAGGATTTAGTTTTATAGATGTTGACTTTAATGTGTCTGTGCAAGAATCTAGTAGAGATGTCAAACAAGCAGTTAGAAGTAAAAGTCCATCACTTGAGAAATGAAGTAAAAACCCTCTGGCAATCAGAGTTTCCATAAATCTATTCTTCACTGTAGGATGTAGGTCTTCAGTGTTTTTTTTGTTTGTTTGTTTGTTTTTTGCTTTTTGCTTTTTGCTAAACTTTTCTCAAGTTTCATCTGTTTCATTCTATATGCAGAGCTTCAGCAAATTAAAATAGGAAAAAAATATAAATTTTGCCTTCACCTTAATCATTACCTCTTATCAGTCTTTATTTTGAAAGCAATCTGCCCACTGCCTTGGTCTGTACCTTTTAATCTTTTGCTTCCTTTCTTTCGTTCACTGATCAGAAGTGTCTGATACTGCAACCATAATTTCCAGTCAAAGGGAGAATCTGTTCAGATTTTTATCTCATTTCTCAACTAATGAGTTATGTCAATTATTTCTCTTTTCTTTTTCTTCCTTTCTACTTTATTTTCTTTTAAACCCCAGCAGCACATTGGGCAGATGCCTTTGGGAAATAGCTTCTGTTGACTCCCAGATTTTTTCTTGGTTTCCTTTGGGTAAACTAGATATTTTGCTGAGGACATTCCCTTCTAATAAGCCACATTTGTCCTTTGAGCATTTAACTGCCCAAAGAGCCTGAGAACATCTGCTGACTTGAACACTTTACCATCCTACCTCAGGACTATTTGGAAAATATTAACTACCCAGGTCCCCAGGGAACCCTACTGTTTATAAGTTTCTATTTTAAAAACGCCTATTTGTTTCCTAAATTGAAGCCAATTCTCTATTCTGTGATGAAGATTGCTTGTTTGTTTCCTTATTCTTTTATGTTTTCAGACTTATTGCCATTTGTTCATTGTGTTTTGGATGCTGTGTAATTTCTTTGTTCCTTTTGGCTTTGCCTGCTGTCTTCCTTTGTGATTTGATGATTTTCTGCAGAACTATACTTTTGCTTATTATTTGTTTCACCTTGTCATTTTTTTTTAATGTTTGAACCTAAGTAGATCATACATTGATCATACTCTCGTTATCTGCATGCATATTTCCCACTGGAAGAATCACAATGTATCAGTCATGCTTGATTTCTCCTTGTACAAAGCTTGTTGCCTTTTCTCCAATACACTCCTTATTTAGGTGTTTGATAATAAGACTAAAAGACATTATTTCCAATAAAATAAGGTAACTACAGCAATCTAAGGGAATGCCAAATGTACAAATGGCAATTTATTTGTCCCATTGAAATTAGTAAATATAGTCATTGGAATATAGAAAGTTCATTCTTAGATATGACTGTGTAACAACAATTCCACAATATGGAAATGGCTGTTGTACTTTTTGATGAGTAATGTGGATGAATGTGGAGGATGAGATAAGGGAATAAAACTGGAGTCCCAGAGCCCACAAAATACAACCAAAAAGCAATCCCTGAAAAATAAATAAATGGATTGATTAAAAAGTTGGTACTTTTAGGTTTGACATTTTAGGGGAATGACTTTTGATAAGATGAAGTGAAATACCAGCTTTTAAAAATGCCAGATTGTTCCTTTCTAAATAGGTTTTTAAGTAAGATTTTTTTCCTTCTCACTTAAGGAGGGAGGGAAACAACATTTTTGAACATAGTACATATGGTTGCCACAGCAACAAGCACAATAACATCTACAGCATCCATGTGCACCTTAATTATAGATTTATATTAAACTAGCACATGTTAAATTTTAGCAAAACACATGAATTCCTTATTATGGAGAGAGTAGCTATAGATACAGGGTTTTTCATATTAAAGTCCCTGTTTTTTTCAAAAATAAAAATAGTTTCATGACAAATAGCTAACAATCCTAACAGCTTCTCTCATAATATTTCAGGAATGAAAGCCAAGGTCAAGGAGATGTACATTCTGTTTATATTATCTTTACTTTAGCAATTCAATTATTTATTGCATGTCAATGATGTGTCTAGCTCAGTGGAAAAAGTTTTAATTAATATTTTTTAATATAAAATATTGTCTTTGTTATAAATAAGCTTAAAAACATATTAGGGAAATAAGACTGTCATGTAGGAAAAGATCCAAATAAATTATCTACACTAATAAAAGAGAAACATGGTAATTGGCGTACGACCACTACCCTTCCCATTGGCTAATCAGCGAGATATGCAAATTAACTGTCAGCCAAGATGGTGGCCGGCAGCCAGGCAGCTTGAAACTAACATGAGGCTTGCTTGCTTCAGTGATGGAGGACTCCAACGTTCCCTGCCTGTAAGAAACTGTGTAACAAATACCACCAGACTCCAGCCAGCAGATTCGCAACATTGTAAATGAAGGCCAGAAACCTACTTTCAGCCGCGGAGGCCTAAGAGCTGGAGCCAAGCCTCAAAGCTAAAGCTGGCCCAGAATAAAAAAGAAAAGAAAAAAAGGAGCAGTTGGGAGCTTCAGTCACGCCCAGCCTGAAAACAGCCTTCAGCCCCTCACCCAGACTGGCCAAGGACCCCAGTGGGGACCCCCACCCTGAAGGGTGTGTGACCAGCTGCAAACAGCCATCATCCCCTC
>NW_006291728.1:1011774-1016770 GCF_000327345.1 Myotis davidii | reverse complement strand
GCATGACAGCGGGCGGTGCCCCAACTACCCAATCGGCCCTGCTCTGAGCCCGACCAGGGACTGCACTTAGGGATTGGGTCTGCCCTCTGCCACCCGGGAGCAGGCCTAAGCCAGCAGGTTGTTATCTTCCGAGGGGTCCCAGACTGCGAGAGGGCACAGGCCGGGCTGAGGCACCAATTTTTGTGCACCGGGCCTCTAGTATTTAAATATTGTTGTATACATTACCTAAATAAAGTAATGTAGTCAAGTCTTGATTTGAATCAAAGACCAGCCCATGGTATTGTTGCATAACAAAATGCCACAACTTCAATGGCTTAAAATAACACAAATTTATTAGCTTGCAATCCTGCAAATCAGGTGGGTTCAGCTGGCTTTTCTGCTCCTGATCTCACACGGCCAATATTAAGGTTTCAGTTGGCTTGGAAACTCTTACCTGAAGTCTCCAGGGAAGAATCTACTTCCGGTCTCATTTATGTTTTTGTCTGAATTCAGCTCCTTGTGGTTATAGGATAGAGGTCCCTGTTTCCTTGCTGGGTGTCAGCTGGAAATGGTTCTCAGCTCCTAGAGGTTGTCAACATCATTTCTGTCTGGTCCTTTCCAGTTTCAAGCCAGCAATGACACGCCAAATCCCTCTTGTGCTTTGTATTTCTTATTTCTTCTTTGTTACCAGCTGCAGAAAATTGTCTGCTTTTACAGGGCTTACCTGACTGGGTCAAGCCCACATAATTAATTTTTATATCTTAACATCAACTGACTTGGAATTTAAATTACATCTGCAAAATCCTTTCAGAAATTTATTTGGATTAATGATTACTTGAATAAACAGAGGACAGGGACCTTGGGTATCCATATCTAGAGTACTGTCTACCACACTATGGGACATTGAGAAGGGATGGAAATTATTAGAAACTCTCCAAGGTTAAAATAAAATAGCCTTGGACTCATCTTTGAAAAATAGGTACAATGTGGACATAGGGAAAAAGACCAGGATGTCTTCTCAAACAGGAGAAACAGCATGAACCAAAGTAGAGAATATCAGGGAATGAGTAGGTCCTGTACAGGAGAACACTGGGTGGGCTGGTGGACTATTCAAGATGCATCACAATCTAGTGACAAGTAAACTTTATAGCTGTGTGACTTGAGCAAGTTACATGGTGAGTCTTAGTTTGCTCACCAATAAAACAAGGGTACTAATATAATATAGCACATAAACTTGTTGGAAGCGATTAGAAGTTTAGATAGATGATAGATAGATAGTTGATAGATAGATAGGTAGATAGATAGATAGATAGACTTACATAATTTTATAAAGAACATTTTTAGCTTCTGTTAACGCATACCAGAATCACCATATATTTTATCATATGGAGTTGCATTATTTTTATTTTATTTATTTATTTTCTATGTTTTTATTGATTTCAGAGAGTAAGAAAGAGGGAGAGAGAAATAGAAACATCAATGATGAGAGAAACATTGATCAGCTGCCTCCTGCACACCCCCTACTGAGGATAGAGCCTGCAACACAGGCATGTGCCCTGACCCTGAATCGAACCTCGACCTTCCAGTTCATAGTTCAAGGCCCAGCCGTAGAGCCACACAGGCTGGGCTGGAATTGCATTATTAATTCATAATCTTTTTATGGGATTATAAGATATCTCGTGGTTGTTTTTTTCTCTTAGGTATATATTTTACTTTCCATTTTGAGTTTTTAAAGTATTGCCAGTCACACCAGCAAGGCTGAATCTCTTAATATCTGAATATATTTAAAAAAATTTTTTAAAGACACATGTATACTCTATTGCCAACCCCACTATTGTATCTGGATAACTGGTGAGAATACTAAACCAAATAAAGGGATAGATGCATGTAATTTTGTCATAGTATGCATTTTGTTACCATGATTTTACATAGTCTTTTTTTTTTGGGGGGGGGTGTAATTTTATAGCAGTTGAATACACTTTTCATTATTTAAATTTTTGATGATCCCAGAGCAAATGGGAGTGAAATGAGTGGACGTATAGATGAGTTCAGATGGCTATTGAAGTGCTTTGCGGGACTGGTTGATCAAAGTCTTATTCACTTTACTTTAACGTAAGTTTGATATTCCCTAAGAAAAGGTTAACATAACTTTTAAAATATTATGTGCAATAACATAAATTTTTAAATGCTTAAAAGTCTGAGTATAGTCATGAAGCTAACCATATTTACAGCTGAAGATTTTTTAAAATATGTTTTTATTGATTTTAGAGTGAGAAAGAAACATCAATCAACTGCCTCCTGCACGCCCCCTCGAGCCAGAAACCCGGCATGTGCCCAGATGGCCTCTCAGTGCATGGGAGGTCATCAGCTCAACCAACAGAACCATACCGGCCAGGGCTACAGCTGATGATTTTAAAAAAATAATTATTAAATCTCATGAAGAAATAACAAGCTTTAATAATGACTAGTGAAATAATCTAATTTAAAGAGTCAGTAAAATGTTGAAATTTGGTATGATAATTTAGCATAAGTTATATAAAATGGCTTTTGGAAATGAGCACATTATAATCTCAATATCACGAAAGAATGATAGAGAATTACTCTGTGGTCTTTAGCTTAGTTCCATAGAAATCAAATCAATGTTTTACTTTTACTGAGGATGTAGGAAACCAACATTTCCCGACTTCCTAATTCTCAGCAATTAGCCACTTATTTCAAAGTTTAGTTTTGGCCTAATATTTCATATGCATAAACAGCTTCTCAGTTCCAAAGTAGAAGTTGTGAAATTATCTGATAGATATTAACAAAAAAAAAAAACACCTCCCCAATAGAACTATAAATAGAGACAAAGAGAAGTAGATAAATACATGATTTCCATTTAGGTTTCAGGGTTTCTGAAGCTCAGGAGGGAAAATAGCGAAAGGTCATTGGCAGACACACACACACAAAAAGCAGAACTTGTTTCATATTTTTAAACGTTAAGCTTATTTTGAATGTAAATGGAAAGTCTATAGAAAACTGGTGGCACATTTTTAGAACAAGCATTAAAGTATTATTATGAGAAACAAAGTTTAAAGTCACTGCAAGGATATTCATTTAGGTAATAGTGCCCACTATGAATCTCTAAATATTGTTTGAATATGTTTTTTACTGATTTGAGAGCGAGAGAAGAAAAGAGAGGGTTAGAGAGCTAGAAACATCGACGAGAGAGAAACATTAGTTGGGTGCCTCCTGCATGCCCACTACTGGGGATCGAGCCGCAACCCAGGCACCTTCCCTGACCTGGAATCAAACCAGTGACCTCCTGGTTCATGGGTTGATGCTCAACCACTGAGTCACACCAGCCAGGCTGAACCTCTAAATATCTGAATATATTTTACAATTTTTTTTTCAAAGACACATGTATACTCTATTGAAATGTAATATCATAATATTTTAATGCTGTCTTGATCAACATTCTAATCAGGAAGAGTAAACATTTAAGCAGATATATTGCATGAATGCAATTAAGTATAACAAGATCAGTGTCTGGTGAGTTTGTTCCTTAGCTGGGTATGTCCCTCATTCCTTTCTTCAACCCTTCTTTCCAGCTTCTTCTTTACCCTTCTTTTCATTAACAGATATTTTGAAGTCATACTGTATGCCGGCCACCATACAGGCATTAGGAAAATGCAGAGAACAATTCAGATATGTTTTATGCCCTCACAGATTTTCCAGTCTATTAGGAATCGCAGACAAATAGGCAGGATAAAGTATGAAGAGGTAATAGGGGAAATCCCTTATGCTATGAGAGCACAAAACAAGTGAACTTCCCCTTTTCCTTGTCATTAATCCTGTTTAGTAAACCCAAAGTGCACCTCTTGGTCTTTAAATCTTACAATCTGCATCATATTTACATATGCCTTTCTAACAATAATAGCTCAAAATGTGCTTCTCACTTTCCCCTTCACATCAGGCACTTGCCCCCACATTATAGTTCAATTCCCTGGTACTCAGCACAGAAATGTTTAATTTTCACTGGTTCCTCTAAAAACCTAAGAGTAGCACCTATTCTTTTTAATCATGAGGGACACTAACACATAAGCAACATAATCTCTCTATAACCCTTGCTGAATTTCAAGTGGGTATTCTAAAAGAAGATGGAGGATCTGTGGGCTGTGTGCTTCTATTTGGTATTCCTGGATAGGACTGATAAGTCATTCCTGACAGTTTCTGCTATGTCATAAGTTATGAAAACATATTTTCTCTGTCTCTCTCTCTCTCTCTCCCCCCTCATTTTCTCTCCTCTCTCCTTTCATTTTCAACACTAACTTCACTCTAGTGATTCAAACCTCTGAATATGTTTAAATTTACATGGGAAAATATATAGCAATTATTCCATATTATTTTACATTCTGAGTACCATAAAAAGACATGACAGGGACATATGATAGCTCTCCTGTAAAAAGTTGTGACCTTCTAAATAGGACACCTATACCCAATGCGTTGTTGTTTTTTTAAAAATATATTTTATTGATTTTTTACAGAGAGGAAGGGAGAGGGATAGAGTTAGAAACATTGATGAGAGAGAAACATCGATCAGCTGCCTCCTGCATAACCCCTACTGGGGATATGGCCACAACCAAAGTACATGCCCTTGAACAGAATCAAACTTGGGACCCTTCCGTCAGCAGACCAACACTCTAGCCACTGAGCCAAACCTGTTAGGGTCCATTGTTTTGAATTATAAAGTTTATATGCCATTTCTACAGGAATATCTGTAGTTGAAACATGAAAACATTGTTAATGGAGATTATTTACTTTAATTAAAAATGTAATCTAATAAAAGAGAAACATGCGAATTGACCATACCTCCGCTATGCCCCAAGCCATGCCCACCAGTCAATCAGAACGACTATATGCAAATTAACTCAACCAAGATGGCGGCAGACAGCCAAGGAGCTGGAGCAAGCAGGAGGATTGGCTGCCCTGTCAATGAAGGAAGCCAAGCTTCCCACCTGCCCTGGCTGGCTGACTG
>NW_006291728.1:995976-1011491 GCF_000327345.1 Myotis davidii | reverse complement strand
AGGATGTCTGACTGTGGCTTAGTCCTGCTCCCTGCTGGCAAGTGGACATCCCCTGAGGGCTCCTGGGCTGCCAGAGGGATGTCTGACTGCCAGATTCAGCCCAATCCCCTGGGGAGCGGACCTAAGCCAGCAGGTGGTCATCCCCTAAGGGGTCCCAGACTGTGAGGGGGCACAGGTTAGGCTGAGGGACCCCCCGGAGTGCACAAATTTTTGTGCACCAGGCCTCTAGTTTTAATAATATTAGAAAGCATACTGAATCACAGATCAGAGGACTTAGAAGCTAGTCTTGCTGCAGGTACTTACTACCAATTCACTTTAGTATTCCCTGGGCTTTAGTTGCACTATCTGTTAAAGAAAAAAAAGATATCTGCTTTGCCTATAAGGAATATACCCATGCTGCCTATTTCACACATTTATTATGAGGCTCAAAAATATAAAGAAGACTCTTGAAATTGCTTTTAAAAGCGTTAAAAGGCAATAAAATAGAAGATGAACTTTTTATTCTACTGTTAAATTTACACATTTGACTTTCTCCTTCATGACAGCTTTTGCTACACATTTTTGCTTTAAAATTTGACAAATCACGTATCAGATAGAGATCATAGTGAGTTCTAGGTTCCAAGCAAAACATCTTTCATTAATTACATGCTATTTCTACTCAAGTCAGGATAACTGCTACTATTCTCAATGTGAGCTCAAGAAGAGTCAGTGTAAAACCCTTTGGGGTGTCTTAGCTCCATCCTGTGATCTTGCACATTTCCCTTTGAATTTAACACTTACATTTTGAATAAAACAAGCTTGAAGTAGTATTTTTGATACCAGAGTTTCTAAAGAGCTTGGTAGAATGGTTTATTTAAATATTCTGCTTTGTGTATTGTACTATGGGAGAGAACAAGTTAGTGAATGTGGCTTGCCAGTAACTCTAGTTCTCAATCCAATCAAAGATTATGATAAAGACACCCTCTGGGTAAACAAAAGGATATGATAGTAGAGAATGGAAGCACCAGCATACAATAGAAAATAGAAATCCTGGACTGATAGGTCTGGATGCTAGTATTTGTTTTGCCACTCATTTGTTCACTACCTAGGGAATTCCCAGGTACCTATTTCATAATCTGAAAAATTAAGAATGTAGATGCAATGACCATATATCTCTGCAATATGGGTATTGGCCCTTCTAGAAAGTAGTTTGCTGAAAATAAACAGGGCCAGGAAAAAATTCAATTCTTGTTAAGAACAAATATGAATTTGCTACCTCCGGATATAATTTATATAGCCATTCTCCTTAAAACATTTGTGTGTGTGTGTGTGTATATCTATATGTGCGTGCGTGTGTGTGTTGTGTGTGTGTGTGTGTGTGTGTGTGTGTCGCCGTGTAATGCAGATATACTTCTGTAACAGGATTTCTAACCCCCAAATCCATGATCATAAATTCATTTCTACAAAATGGTTTTACCTAGTATTAGAGAAATACTCACTGTCTTATTCCCACTCAACTGGAGCTTCCCCTGTAATAAATAGTAAAACTGGGGTTGTGAGAGCAACTAACAACTGGTTTGGCTCTACAAATACTGTCCTGTTATGCCATCACTTCCCAATGATGTGACTGTTATGGACAAGCAAAAGGATAGGAAAGGGAAAAAGAGAGAGAGGGAGGGAGGAAGACATATACACCGAGATAAAATTCTAAAGATTAAAAGAAAGCAAAACAAATATTGGGCATTGGGGTCTCCTAAAGACCCTGACATAAGGAGGTCCCTTTATCTGGTTTGATCATCTTAGTGAGAAGCAAGATGCTAGCTAGACACACACACACTGGCCTGAGAGGCAGAAGACCAGAGTTCTAGTCTATCTAACGCTGCCATGTAAAAGCTATTGTGTGAATCATCTCCTTTCTCTGAGCTCCAATTTCCTCTCCTGTAAGACAATGAAGAGGGTGGTCTAAATGATCTCTAAAATCGTTTCCATTTTTCACATTCTACAAATGGTTTAAGAAACAGAATACTATAAAGAAGAGGTTTGTGTACCTTCAATGGATGACGCATCCCTCTGAGTTAGTATGAAAACTGTGCTTCAAATTAGTACTTTGTTAATGCTGGATCTTATGGTTGCATAATTAAATGTGCCACACAGTACCATGAGGATGAAATAAAAGAACTAAAATCTGAATATGCTCTCTTTGCCATTGACTCATAGAAAGATGGACAGAAGCTTCGCTTTAACCCAACATTTAAGCTTTTCTAAGGTGTTTCAGCTAAAGAATCCTATGTACCTCAACCTGGCCTTTCACAGTATTGCCAAATAAATACAGATTTTACCTGGATTCATTCGGGACCATTTCCCATTCCATACAGAATTTTAATCTACGGTGTCCCACACAATGTTTTAGTTGATACACCTTGAACTACTCCTCATCCTAGAGGCCTGTAATGGTGGAATTTCATGCAAGTTACCTCCTCCTCCCCCCAATCACATCACCATGGTCTACTCTCAGCTGTCCACACCTACTGAGATCTCCATCCTAGGCATCTTTGCCTGATAGTAATGGTGAGTAGTGGAGAGTCACTAACTCATAAGGTCGCATCAGGCAAGTCACTTCAGGTCTCTGAGCCCCTGTTTTTTCTTATAATAGTTGAATTAGGTGATTCTATCTAACTTAAAAATTCTTGATTTTACACTTTGTTTAAATATAGTTTGTAAATTTTAAAGCTATAGGACAGCAGGAGTTGTATTATAAGTACATAAGTAATGTTTGTGCATAGGATCCATGAATGGATATGCCTATGTAAATCCTAAAGGTGCAATTCAACATGTTTTAAGCTAGTTAGTCTTCAGGAGCCTGTGGATAGTGCGTATATCCCATTACTGCACAGGGAGAGAAAGCAATCTACTCATCCTGCTCATTGCTTCTCAGTTCAGTTGAGCCCTCCAAAATGCAAGTTCAGGGGCAGATTTATAATCTGAGAGTGAGACACTCAATACTGAAAGTCTTGGTGGAGAAGTCCCCAAAGGCCTGCAATTATTCTTCTGCACACACTTTCATAAAGTTATTAGATATCCTTTTTGTAAAAGAATGTCTGACAAGGGACACAGCATGTGGTTCAGCTCCAGCCATGAATTTGATATAAGGTTTCAGGAAACCACAGCAAAGGGCAATAGGAGTCTACTTATCAGCTCTCTAGTTTTCTTATCTCCACTCTATGCATCTGGCTGATCCCTTGCTTATATGGAATGGCTTAATGGAATTACAGATGCCTTCTAAGAGAAACCTATACTGTTATAGATAGGCTTTGGACATTTCATTTGTTTGGAGATAGTGCCTTAAAAGTAACACCACAATAAAGTGTATGCAGAAAAGATGGAAAAAATTACAGATAAGAATCCAATATTTTAGGTGAAATAATAACTCTTCTGTGCTTCCTATCTATGACTAATTGAAAAACAATTAGAGCATATATAAATGAGGAAGCTCAAAATTATGCAATGGCAATAATTAAGTGTAGCAGCATTTACAAAACTGAAGGACAAATTAGAACCTCAGAAAAGTGCATGTAGACTAAACCCCAGACTAAGCTTACTCAAGGCAAAAAGACCTGTGGACATCAATAAAGATGAACAGGCTGTACAAAAATGGACAAAAGTTAGGAAAGCATACTATAGCGTAAAAGAAAATTAAATGACTAATAAATATTTTTAAAAATTGGCAGGGCTGTCCCAAAGAAATTATACATAAAAACTAAATGTCTTTTATCCAAATTAAAAAGCATTTTAAGATATAATATTCCTTCTTGGTAAAATGGGCATTGTCATCCATGTGTGCGAACTTAAGTAAATATGTTTCTTGAAGAAACTGTATCAATATCCATCAAGAGCTATTTAACTTTGCATCCTTTTTTACTTAATATGTAGACTTATACTATGAAAATAATGTATATGCACCAAGTTATTATTGCAAGAATAGTTTAAAGTGTTACTTATCACATTAAGAAATATCAACACATTAATAGAGTACTTATTATATAAAATACTGTGCATCCATACAGAAGAAACACTAAGCGATCTTTAAATATGATGTTGAAGAACATTTAATAATGTAAAAAAAATGTTCATGACAAATAATTCAGTAAAAATCTCATATAGGTGTGAACTTGTTTTGAAATATAAAATTGTGAGCATTACACACATATGCACATGCACAAAAGGCACAGAGTCCATGTATTTAAATATATATGGTTAACATGGGTAGTAAAATTACTAACATTTTTTATTCTTTAAATTTAGTTATATTTTCAATGTTTCCTAAAATGAATATTATTATTGTAAAAAAATATTTTAAAATCTAAATATATTGCTTTGACTGGTTTGGCTCAGTATATAGAGCGTCGGCCTGCGGACGGAAGGGTCCCAGGTTCGATTCCGGTTGAGGGCATGTACCTTGGTTGCGGGTACATCCCCAGTAGGGGGTGTGCAGGAAGCAGCTGATCGATGTTTCTCTCTCATCGATGTTTCTAATTCTTTATCCCTCTCCCTTCCTCTCTGTAAAAAAATAATAAAATATGTAAAATCTAAACATACTTAAATGTTATATATTACAACATTTACATATATACATTTTCCTAATATGTTAAAACCACTACACAATAGATAAAATTTGAACAAAATCTCTAAGGCTTCATTTACATTTGTAGTAAGGAACACATTTGTAGATATTAACTACAGAAAAGTATAAAGAAGAAAATTAAAATTATCTATCAAAGCACTCAAAAATAACCACTGTTAATATTTTAAGATATATACTTTTCTACAAAGAGAGATAAATTTATAGATATGTAATCTTTTCTGAAATTCTTTTTGGTACATCTATATCTATAACCTGCATTTTCACTTAACAATATATCATAAACATTTCCCTTAAATGTAATTCAAAAATTAATTTTAGCTCAAATTAATCTAGAACAAATATGTTATTATTAATTTAATCAATTCCTGTTATTGAGCCTCTAAGTTGTTGCAATTTTTAAAAAAATTATTATGAAAAACACTTGTGATGACCACCCATATGGATAATCTTGGACTGCCTTTTTTTTTTTACTTTTTCTTAGGATAAATTCCTACGTCTGGAATTACTGCTTTAAACTACCTAGTAATTTGCCCAATTGCCTGTGAGAAAAGTTGCACTAATTAACACTTCTACTTTAATTGTATGGGACTTTCTGTTTCTCTACACCCTTGTAAACATTGAAATTCACCATGCTTTACTTCCTTTGCCAGGTTAAATAGTAAGGTTCAACCATCTTCCCCATGTTTTTTTTTTGTAATATGCTCATACATGCCATTTTTCTTTTGAACTGTTGGTACAAAGAATGTTTTTATTGACAGAAAAACTCATTTTATATGGATAATATATATTGAATAAGACTAATATTAGGAAATTAGAAGAAAATTGGGTAAGATGTGCTGGATACCAAACAAAGGAATAAACCAATGGAGTAGATATCTTGTAGTAAATGTCCACCACAATAATTTGAATTTCTGCATAGAAATTGTTCTATAGTACCTCCACTTCTTCAACTAAGATTAAAGTACTACATGGCAATAATTTGCATTCTCTTTTACCTTATAATATTTTACATTTTATTTTGTAATTGGGATATTTGTACCTTGTGTTGGCTTTTCCAGTTTTGTTTTCTGTTTTGTTTTTTGTTCTTTTTTTGTAATCTGGTTTCTCATCTAATCTACTATGCTAGATGTAGAAAAGGACAAACAGAGTTCTACTAAATACTCACAACATCAAAAGCCAGAGGGAGCAAATGGATTCAGGGTGGAACACTGAAATATTCGTTGAGTGGAATGGTTAGCATCAAGGGCCCCAAAAAAGGAAGATAGGTTCATCAGATGAAGATTTATGAGAACCAACTGCTCCAAATTATGGGTCAAGGTTGCCATGTAAAGCCATTTCTCTTATCTTCCATGATAATAACCATGTCTCTTTATAAGGGGACTAGTGGCCCACTGCAAGAAATCCATGCATGGGTGAGGGGGGAGGGTGCCCCTCAGCCTGGCCTGCACCTTCTCCAATTTGGGACCCCTCAGGAGAGGTCCAACTGCCTATTTAGGCCCAATCCCTTTGATATCCGGTCTTAACCAGCAGTCGGACATCCCTCTCGCAATCTGGGACCGCTGGCTCTTAACCACTTAACCTGCCTGCCTGATCACCCCTAACTGCCTCTGCCTGCCGCCTGATTGACCCTAATTACTTCTGCCTGCCTGTCTGATCGCTTCTAACTGCCCTCTCCTGCTGGCCTGATCTTGCCCCTTACTGCCCTCCCCTCCAGGCCTGATCTCGCCCCCAAGGGCCCTCACCTGCCAGCCTGATCACCCCTAACTACCTCTGCCTCAGCCCTCCCCCCCACCATGGCTTTGTCCGGAAGGGAGTCATACATCCAGAAGATGGCTGGTCAACCCAGCTAATTATCATATTACCCTTTTATTACTATAGATAGATTATATAGGATAGAATTGTTTAAACGTTGAGGGGGGAGGGAGCCTTTTTCAACAGGAGGAGATGCTCTTGGCAGACAAAAATAAATAACCCCTAGCTGGACTGATAGCCAGCCATATGCACTATACTACCAAACTGGTCATTAAAAAATTGAACCACTTTCTTACACCTTATACCAAACAGCTGTTGCCCTTAAAACCCCTCCTCAGCCCCCACCTTAGGTTCTGCCTTCATAGTTCACCCAGATTAGGTTCTGATTGTTTGGTTTCTATGCCAGTCAGCGTCAAAAGCTCCACCTCCTAAGCAGCCATTGGCTCTTCACAGTTCACCCAGATTTGGTTCTGATTGGTCGGTTCCTATGCCAGTCAGCATGTCCGGGCCTATCTCCAGGCCTGATCAGAGAGGCGGGGCTAATCAGCAGCCCCTGTGCAGCTATGGTCGAGGCCCAGAGAGAAAGAGAGGCATGGCTGCTGGCGAGTCCCAGAGCGACAGAGAGAGGCAAGGGCTGATCAATAGCTGCCATGGAGGCTGCAGATCAGACCCTGCTTCTCTCTCCAGTCCTCTCTCTGGGCCTGATATGCAGCCCCTCAGCAGTCAGTGCTGGGTTGCCATGCCCACAGTGGCGGCAGTCAGCACAGCAACCCAAAACTGACTGCAGGACTGACTTCCGGTGCTCAGTCATCCATTCAGTAGTTTTGGACATTAGGGACCCTGGCTCTTTATATAGAGAGTTGGTAATGAGTGACAACTGAACAGGGTATCGTACATAATGAAATGTTCATATAAAATTTGTGAAAGTATGAACCTTTGAGTTAAACTGAGACATTGCATTTGCTACTTCCATCTTGTTGATTAAGAATTAAACTAATAAAAGGTACTAAACTTTTGTAAGCTGGAAACTGAGTCTTCCTGAAGTTATATCAACATATTTAAGAAGGCTATGACTATTACAGGAAGTTTGAGTACTGGTTCTCATATGTTTGCAAACTTCCAGTGACTGCCACTATGGGACCAGGAAAAATCTGGTTGTTTCTTTAGGTAAAAATCAGAAAGAATTCTTTCTACCAGAAAGAATCACTTGAGAATGCATTTACAGGTAAAACTTAAATAGGATAAGAAATCAGATCTGTGATCTAAATAAGGGTGTTACTTTGTTACTTATCCTTTTATAAATAACAAGGTAACTCTATTTACCTTCTGATCTTAATGACCAAATGGCTGAGAATAAGAAGGTGTTCAAAAGCCTGTTACCTGATAAGGACCTTTATTTACCGCAGAAGGAACTAGTAGAGGACCTCTGTAGTCTATGGCTGTTAGCAACAATTTAGAGAAGCTATGCAAAGCCAATCACTGTAAAACTCTATCAGGAGCAGAAGCAAAAAAATATTTGCTAAGTGAATATGCTTTTGAAAAGGTTAATTTGTAGCTGGAATAATAGCACTATTCTGAAAAAAATTCAGTCTGCTGGAACTGAAAAAAAAATGTTGTGACAGGAAAATGATGCATGTTGAAATACTAAATAAAACACTTTCAGAGCTGAGACCGGTTTGGCTCAGTGGATAGAGCGTCGGCCTGCAGACTGAAGGGTCCCGGGTTCGATTCCGGTCAAGGGCATGTACCTGGGTGATGTGCAGGAGGCAGCTGGTCGATGTTTCTCTCCCATCAATGTTTCTAACTCTCTATCTCTCTCTCTTCCTCTCTGTAAAAAATCAATAAAATATATTTAAAAAAAATACTTTCAGACTCTTTAGTTCCCATTTTGGCCTTTATTAGAAACCCACAGATTGCATGATTCTTCAAATTGCTGACCAGTCATAAATGTGCAACGTGCTCATGCTCCACAACTGGGCATGATCAGGAAAAGATAATAGAGATGGGGTGAGGGGAAAAAAAGAAAGAGAAGGAAAGGAAATACATACTCAAAAGCGATTTCAACCTCAAATGGTTTTCACTTTTAAAATATTTTAGTCAACAAATAAAAAGCCAAGTTTTTAAAGAATATTGATCTTTTGTTTCAAATTTCTGCAAAAGTAAATGCATAGTTTTCTTTCAGGGACAGCCTTACAGGTGAGCAGAATCTGCAGCTACCCGGAGTATGATATCAAAGGTGGAAAAGATCTTCTTCCTCCAGGAGTTTATCATCCTGTTTTCCTCCCTCTTCTGAAATTGACACTTTAAAGTCAGCTTTTTAAAAGGAAAGATTTAGAAACCACAGGAATGTTAACCTAATAATTCACCAATTTCCTCACTTCCCAAATGGAGGAACTAAAGTCCAGAGAGTGAAAGTGAATTGCCCAAAGTCCCTCCAAATGGACATGTTACTTGTGAAGAAGGATGGCGTAGGCTAGAGAAAGTTCTAGCCACTTTCAAGAACACAGCAAAAATCAATAATACAATAGTTCCCATAAGTTCATCTGATTAGCTAGTTTTTACCTGAGAAGAGAAAAACATTCTTAAAGGAGAAAAGGCAAGCAAACAACAACAACAAAAAAAAACAAGACAGCCAAGTTTTGAGGAAATAGTTTAGAAGGTGAACTCAGAGATACAAAGTCCAGTTTCAGGAGAAGGGCACGGTGACAAGGGAATAAGATTAAAGGCACCAATCAGGGGGGAAAAAGATAATAGAAACAATTATTGTCTGGTTGACAATGTTGTCTAGTCTCCCCATTCACAAATAGAGGACCAGGAGCTAAATGCAAAATTATTTTCCTCAGGAAGAAAACAAATCTTGCTATTAATTTAAAGATGCAAAGAAAAAACAGGGCGATATGTATAGGGAGTACAGTAATTTTCCTATTTTCAAATCATAGTTCATTCATTCTCTTCCATTAGCCCTTTCTTTGTGGCCACCTTCATTTGGTAGCTAAGTTCACACTTTAATTTTTCACATTTGCATATCATCTAAAAATATGAAAACCACACAAAAAGAAAAAAAACAACTTTTTTTCAAAGGCTTTGATGGGGTAAGTTAAGGTCAATGATTTCAGCATTAACTCTGAATGTCCTTGTTTTTTATGAAGTTGTCAGACCCTTAATATACAATTTAAATGCAGCTTTGACTGGACTAGAAAATGTTATTTTAAATCCCCAGAAGACATAGATCAAAGGACAGTAAAAATGCATCCCATATTTGATTTAATGATGCTTTGAATTAAAGTAAAAGGAACATATGTCAAAACCTTGATCCATTTATTATTCAAGTTCAGTTTAAGGCTAACCTGTTGAAGTTTTTTACATGAATCTAGAGCCTAATATATAATACATGACAGAAATTACCTGTTTGCAATAAAAGTATCTATACACCTTCAAAAACATTCTAGGTTGCTAAGCCTCAGTTTGTGTGTGGTGTTTATACCTTTAATAGTGTTTTTTTTTCTTCTCTTGGAGAAATCTGTACTTTGACTTCTGGGGGCATTTTAACAGGACCCTACACCATTGTTGCTCTATCTAGTAACAACTAGAATTTCTCCTTCAGTTTCTTTTTTTGCCTCACAGCACTATTCATTAAGCTGCCTCAGTTTATCTTTCCTACTCTCACCTCCATTTGCACAAGCCTGGAAGACTGCTATCTTCCCTCTCATTGTACAGTCTTGTGCCATATAACAATGTTTCATTCAACAACAGGCCACATATAGGACAGTGGCCCCATAAGATTATAATGAAGCTGAAAAATTCCCATTGCCTAGTGATGTCTAAGCCTTCATAACTTCATAGTTTAATTCATTCCTCATGTGTTTGTGGTGGTGCTGGGGTAAATAAACTTGTCAGTTGTGTAAAAATACACCATATACACTTATGTACAATAAATAATACATGATAGTGATAATCAATGTGGTAATCAATGATTATGTTACTAGTTTATGTATTTACTATACTATGCTTTTATTATTTTAGAGTGTACTCTTTCCACTTATAAAAAATAAAGTTTGCTGTAAAACAGTATATTTTGTTATGCCGGCAATGAGATCACACATATTGTATATATTAAGTCTCTTGATTGCATCTTGATTTAATCGCATGTTGTTTTGTGCAGTAACATGCTGTATAAGCTTGTAGCTTGGGAGAAATAGGCTATAACGCATGGCCTAAGTGTGTAGTAAGTCATATCATCTACATCTATGTTAGTGCACTCTATGATGCTCACAGAAGGATGAAATCACCCAATGACACATTTCTCAGAAGGAATCCCCCTGAGCATAACTGTATATAACATTGTCATGTATTTTACCCAATCCAGGAACTTCTGCTAATCCAGTCAACTCTCATATATGTGACCCTGAACTATAGTCTGAACTCTAGATCCATATTTCCTAATGTGAGATTCACATCTCCTACTAGATATCCCAGTTGGATATTCAACATATATCCTTCTTAGAGTATAGTCCTGACTTTCCTTTTTCTATTAATAGTTCAATCTCTCTCTCAGTCACTGGGGCTGTAGCACTTCAGGCACCCTAGACTCCTTTCTCTCCATGGACCTTCACACACAATCAATTTCCAAGTGCTCTTGATTCCACTTTCTCAATATTTCTTGCATCTGCCCCCTCTTATCTACTTTCATTGCCAACACTCTGGTTAATATTCTCATTACTTTTAATCCTGGGCTACTCTAATAGCCTCTTAATTGGTCTCACACTATTCGTCCCTCTTTACTCCATTGCATGCTACGCACACACTGTCAGAGAAATATTCCTTGAGGTAACTCTAATCAAAATGCTACCATGCTCAAAAACTTTCAACACCTTCCTATTGCCAGCCAACAAAGTATTAATCACTGACTCTGGCATTTAAAGTTGTCTATATGGTACCAAACTTCATCTGCTATGATTCCTTTGCATTCAACCTATGTTCCAATGAAATTAGACTGCTGACTTTTTGAAAATGACCTATGCTACCCCATGATTTGCCTTTGATCATACTGTGCTTTCTTCCTGGCCTATCTTTCTCTCCCTGCTTCCACCTATATAATAAAAGCCTAAGTAACTGTTAGGGCAGAGCTATATAACAAAAGTTTAAGCAACCATTATGGTGAAATGACCAGAATGACCAGTAACTATGATGCTCACTAACCACCAGAGGGAAGACGTTTAACGCAGGAGCTTGCCCCTGGTGGTCAGTGTGCAAAGCCAGAGGAGCAGTGCCGCTCAACCCAGAGGAGCAGTGCCGCTCAGCCAGAAGCCGGGCTCACAGCAGCGCTAAGGAGCAGCAAGCCAAGCTGGAAGGAGCAGTGAGCAGGCGGACATCCCCTGAGGAGTCCTGGACTGTGAGAGGATGCAGGCCACCATCCCCTGAGGAGTCCCGGACTGTGAGTCAAACATCCCCCCAGGGTTCCTGGACTGCAAGAGAGCACATGCTGGGCCGAGGGACCCCCCCACCAGTGCATGAAATTTGTGCACTGGGCCTCTAGTATAAAAATAATAGTCATCCTCCAAGTTCTAGTTCAAATTGACATCTTCTCTGACGTATTTTGTTCCTGCCTACTTATGCCATTTCTAAGTACTAAAATTATAATTCTAAAAGGATACTTTTAAAGGCAGCATGGAGAAAAGATGGATCAACACTATAAAATTGATGTTGGCCATACTGAAGCTCAGGAGAAATAATCTTTGGGTATTACATAGAAAAATACTGTATCTGAATAATCATTCAGACACAAAAGATATGACCAACCAGACAGGGCTATATCAGGTACAACCAATAACTGGCAGGTTTTCTGCCAATCCATTTTTTTATACTACTATGGCTATGGAAGACATAAGACAATAGTTTTCTCTTGTGACTTTAGTCTGGGGCATAATTAACCCTAGACCATTTACCAGAGAAACATTGAATCAAGTAGCTATCTCTGAGCTGGGTATTTCCTAATCCCTGCCTGCCTATTTACCTTTGAACTTCAACTGCATTCAAGCCTTAGCTATGTTATGGAACATTTTTCTCTAGTTTGCACTATGCATCATTTGTGTATTTCTCTTATGTTCCCCTACTGAGCTATATAACATTTTTGAGAAAAAAGACTGTCTCAGGCATCACAGACTTAGAATTTTTATATAAGAGGGAATTTAGGTGGCAATCTTGTCAGAAGTTAGAGACAGGGAAGGGACTGAAGGCTATGAGATGAATCTGCACATCATGTATATTATTTTACACAGACTATGTATATTTGTGGTGGCTTGGTAGGTGCTGGTGGAAGTCCTGACTGAGCACTAAAGCCCTCTCACACCTCCCTTAGTCATTTGAAATGTATCTTCTTATGTTGTTTTACCTATCACAGATATATCAGTAACTACAGCTCTGTACGTAGACCTACTTAAATACTATTGCCTCCACAATATTCCCACGTGGGAACCACGAACCTTCCTCTCCTCTTTTACATCTTTCTTTTCTTCATTCATTTCTTCTTCCTTTGTTCCCTCGTTATTTTCTGTTGTTCCTTCCTTCTTTCCTTTCCTGTCAAAAATAAAATGGGTTTTTTGGAGTTTGCATAGCAACTGTGCTTTCGGGATCAGAAAATGTGAGTTAGGATCCCAGCTCTGTCAGTAGCTGTATGCCTTTACACAAATACCTTGACCTCTCTGTTTATAACCAAAGTTTGGTAATAGTAGTTTTGCTTTAATATATAGAGTGGAGAAGGAGTGATGGTATGCCCCTCCCAAATAAGGCACAAAATTACAAATCATGCTTATGTTTTCATTTTGGGTATGTGGATCACTTCAATAGTTATTTGAATTTATACATGTGGATGAGCTTGGTTAAACCAGGAATACATTCAGGATAGGAATAGTCTCTATATCTTTGGTATAGTTTTACAATATACATTTTTTAATTTCCAAAATATAATTGTTACTCTGTTTTTGAGTAAATTAAGAATCCTTGTGAAATGAAATGGTACTTAGTTTAATATTTCCAGAAATCCTCAGAAGGATCTGTTTACGATTCTGGTGATGTAGATGGTAGTAGTTTGTTATCATTGCATCAGCTGTGAAATTACAGAATTTTACCATCTTAATGGGCCTTAGCTCAATAAAGATTTAAGGAAATAATTTTGATGTCATTGGACATCCTATTATCATCTAATCAAAATTTGATATTAGAATAATGTTTTCTTTTTAATGGTGTACTTTTAGAAAAATATGAAATCTAGAATAGGTTTTCTAGTAAAATGGTGTTTGGTTAATTTTTGGCAGATTGTCTACATTTTACCAGTTGCTAAGAGTTAATTCAAAGTAACTAGTTACTATCTATAAAATGTTATATGATGAAAATACTTTCCTCAAAAAGTGTAGGTTTCCAGTTGTGTGGGCAAATGTTAAGCAATAAAAGAAGTAAATTATTCAAATAACTAGAAATCCAGAGACAGAGAAGGCATCCAGGCTGGTGTAATCCAGAAGCTTTGGCCCCACTTTCCTGTGAGTCCCTTTGCACTGCTCTCATCTGGGCGTTGGCTGCATTCTCAGGTTGATAGTGAAGTAGCTACAGCAGTTCTGAGCCTCCTACCCAATCAAGACAATGTTTAGAAAGAAAGTGATGTATCTAGCTTTTTGTTCTGTTTTGTTTATTTTTGAAGAGATACAAGGTAACAAAGACATCTTATGATCTGAGTCAAAAGTAGCAAGCAAATTTTGGTAAACAGAGCCTTTTATAAATGGAGGACTTTGCCATTTATGACCCACTTTTGTATCCTGCTTAACATATTTTAAAGTAAATAATTTCTTCTTTATATCTAAACATTATCTTCATGTCTTTTAAGGCCACATTTTTCTCATTTGCGTTTTGACAAAGTATCAGTGTACTTATAATAAATCATACTGCAGTATTCTCAAAGAAAACATTCTTGTGTATATGTATTGCTGAGCAATTGATTAAAATGGCAAGAAAACAATAGATATTATACGTCTGATGCCATGGAAAGAGATGATTTTCAATATTCATGTATTTATTTTCTTGTGATTCTTTTAAAGTTCTTCACAACTTCCCTCCATTTATCCGGGCAGCTTGCTTTTGTGTAGACCAAAAAGCCAGATATAAAAGTTAGAATCTTCATGCTACCAGTATGACATTGAATAAATTACTTAAATGTTCTGAGCCTCAGTTTCCTCACCTGCAAAATGGACATAATAATCCTTAGCTTAAAGCTTTGTTGTTATTCATTAATTATTTGTTTCCTTCCCTTCAATCTTCACATTTTTCTTTAGCCTTTCTACTTTTCCCCCAACTAAACCTTAAAAAATAATATTAGTAACTAAATTAGTATCTGCCAGTGACATAAGTAATCAAGAATGTATGTCATCGGCCTTTCAAAGGTATCCTAAACCATTCCCTTATCTATTTCTGTTTGAGTTCTCAATCTACCCACCAGGTCCTTTAAATAAGAAACAGGCAGTTTTCTCACTTTATTTTCATACTAGAGGCCTGGTGCATGGATTCATGCACTGGTGGAGTCCCTTGGCCTGGTTTGCAGGTATTGGGCCAAAACTGGCTCTCTGAAATCCCCCGAGGGGTCCCGGATTGTGAGAGGGTGCAGGCCAGGCCGAGGGACCCCACTGGTGCATGAATCTGTGCGCCGGGCCTCTAGCATGCATATAAAATCTTTGGTTAATATCTTCCCATCCTCCCCCCAACCCCCTTCCCTCTGAGACTCATCAGTCTGTTCCACTTTTCCATGCCTGTGGTCTTAGCTCCTGCATTGAGTGTCTGTCCCCTGGTGGTCAGTGCGCATCATAGCTACCAGTCAATGGTCGAACGGTCAGTCAGTCGGCCGGTCACTTAGGCTTTTATATATATATAGATGCTTTATACACTTGAAAAATATACCCTTCTTACTGTTTGTTATTTGACTGATACAAAATATGCCTCCTTAACAATTTAGATTTCCAGGCTTATCTCAACATAATTTGATTTTTTAATGTACTCCATAATAACTGGGTCAATTTTTACTTTTTCACTCTCATTTATGTCCAAGTCTTTGAGAAAACAAGATGCCTAATTAACTTTTTTTTTTTCCCAGGAGGCAAAT
>NW_006291728.1:988175-995950 GCF_000327345.1 Myotis davidii | reverse complement strand
AAACTGTACTAATATCTAAGACTTATATCTAAGTCTCATGCTAGGATAAGCCAGATAGACAACCAATAGATTGTATTGCTATATTATAGAACATGTCTCTTCTTTTAGAACTGATTCAATAGAAAGTTTTTGAAATTAATTTCCAGCAGATAAAAACAGTTTTGAGATGTCTAGTGTTACAATTGTCAAGGTAATTTTGATGTTAAGGAATGCATTTTTTAATGACTAGAGGTAGTGGGTTACAGATCATTTTAGGAATACTATAATGAAGCTTCACTGTATTTACTTAGAAGAATGCTATTAGCATAGCAATTTTGTAAGATTAATATTCTGCTAAATTGTCTAAAAGGTTTCAGATAGCTCTTCTAATTTTATGGGAAATTGTTATCAAAATCACATCTCTTATGAAAAACACATATTAATGCAACGACAAGATAAATACATTTTAATAAATAAGCATTATGCTACAAAGCAGTTATATCTCATTTGAACCTGATATAATGAGTAATGGAGCATTTCAACTTCATACAATGAGTAATGAAACCTTTCAGCAACACTGATGATTCACTATGTCATTAAAATATACTGAAATTTTAAAAGAGAGACATTAAAATCATCACAGAAATCCATTCCGAGTCTACAAGAAGAAAGCCTGAATTATTTTCCATGCTCTGGCAGAGCGGGAGACAGAAGCTGCTTGCACAAGTTGTTCAGTAGAATCCTAAAAGGAGCAGAGTGTCTGAATAATTTATTTCCCCTGTTGTTGCCCAATACTGTACTACAAAATGGTATACCTGATGAAACTAACCCATTGTAATTTGACATCTTAATGGTCTAGTGTTAATTTTGACTAGACTTTGTAGCATCATTTATTTTTCATTATCTCTGTAGATTTGCACTGACTTTGTAAGATTGTTAACAACTGAATGTAAAATTAGAGTTATAAATCAAGAATGAAAATGGGAAAAGTAACTTTACTATCAAGTAACAGTGTATCATTTCCATTTCAATAATAGGGTGAACTAAAATAAAACTCTTTGTTTGCTATAATCATTTAAGCATTTTTATGACACTGTTCTTCACTTTCAGAAATTATTTCTAATATCCCCTGATTTTTTTTTAGTAGAGATTTTAAAGTGTTGTTTTTCCCCTTAACAGATATGTGATATCCAATTCAAATATTGCAATTGGCTGTGTATTTGCACTTGATTATGTTAGATTGCAAAATTAGAGCGTTACTAATATCATCCAATTTCTTTCTGAATCATCTTCTTGAATCAGAGTTAAAGAAAATATATAATCCCCTCCAGGTTAGTGGGTTCAGGGAAAGTAAAAACAGATGTCGACAAATGGCAAAGATTAATTGCCTAGGTCTTTTTTTTTACCTTCCTTCGGACTCAGGTAAAGGATACTTGAGCTTTCAGAATTTTAGTTACAAAAGCTCTTTATAAGAAATTGTTCCAAATATAAGTTAGTTCTCAAAAACTAACTGCTTTGGCACTGCAAGGAACTTCAGCTCTATCTAGCAGTTTTATCTTCGGAATTTCACAACCAATCTAATTGTGTCCATTTTGCAGTTACCAATTCAACTCAATGATTTCATCTGTCACTTGGAATCTGTCAGGCTCCCGTAGACATAACATTCAACTCTCAGCCTGGAGGTCACTAAGCTGTGCAGATGGAAACCAATATGACTTTAACAGCACTGATGCAAATGCAGCAGTTGTAAAAAAATAAAAAAGAATATGAGTTTCTCATGAGATTAAAAATAAGAATGAAAAGTTAGAAAACATAATCCTCAATCGAGATTCTGAAAGATAGTTGTCTTGGGGCACATTTAAGGGAATAGTTGTTATTGTAGTTGTTTTTAACTGAGCTTTTTTTGCTCTGCCTCATCTTTCCCCATTTTCCTACCTTTACTATTCATATTTTGGTTCCATTATAAAATGGTTCCTTCATACTTAATAATTATCAAGTAATGACTCTCAAAAATATTTTTAAATTTGTTTTTTGCTATTATTTTGGACACCAAAATGGTTACACAAATTTCTCGGTGTAAGACCAATCAGTAATTACCAGTTATTATATTAACTAGGCTTTAGTGTGGTCAATAATTCTTCCACAAACCAATCTTTTTCACTAGTTTGAACCTATTACTGGTATCAATGCTGTCCTTTTATGAAGAAACTTGTCACAACCCTACTAATAAGAATTTAAAATTCTCAATTTTTTTGTAAATATAGCTTATCTATTTATATGAATATCACCTTCTACAAGAATTGTTCAACTTCAAGTAGTATTGTTTTTAGAGTGTTTAAATAAACCTGGTTTATGGATTCCTTTCAAAGATGAATTAGAAATTCAAAAAACTAAGTCTTGAAAATAAGGCTGTCTTGATCAACTAGGACAACTTTAGTAAAAGACAAAGAGAAAATTTCGTTTTCATATTAACCTATTGGGTAGCAATGTCCTTAATAATTTTTACCATCTTGTCCAGTTGTTCCATTCTAAATCTAAGGGGGATTTTCTCTCCAGTGCCAAAATACTTGACTCATCTCTCCCCACCCCCCCATCCTTGTTTAAGCAACAGACAGGAACAATGTCTTTATATTTAATGTAAATTAATTTTTTTTTGTTTTCCACTGTTTTATTGTTCTCTCTTTTTTGTCTGAGATTTATCAGCACCTATATTGATTAAACCAATGTCAGCACCATCCAAGGATATTGAGTGGGGACTACTTTACACCCACATGGAGGCCAGTAGCCATGATCATAATCCTTAGGATACAATGCAAACCATATTGGACTTCAATAAAAAATTATTCATTCTGAACTATGAATTTTTACCAAAGTACCCATGACTACCAAAGCCCTAACCATTCATATGGTCACTAATCACTCAACTTTAAGGAAGATAAAGGCTGGATAATCTCCCAATGCCTCCACAAACTTTTACTTAATTCCCGTGTTATTTTGTGCTAGATAATTGGCAACTAAGGGCCTAAAAATGAGGCTCTAACAAGTCAAATATTACTAGGAATGTTCCTCTTTAAGTCAGCAATTGACTGAAGAAAAAGCAAGGTGAAATGATACCTTGGCACAGATTTTAGTATTGATTATTAGTCTCTAACTAAAGCAGTCAAATATCAATTATCCAAATAGAATCATTTGAATGAATTGATAGATGAAAGGGAAAATAAAAAGCACTTTATGTAAATTTTCATGTCCTATGAAATGACCTGGTTAGGAGTAAGGAAGACTGAATCAAGTTCAGCTGCAGATTTCAGTTCAAAAGAGAAGACATGTTTATAGCATTTGCATCATGTGTTCCAGGCATTTCCTTCTGCAATAAATTGAGATTGATATACTCTTTAGAGACATGTGCAGACTAATACCTTCTCATCTGCTGTTGCACTTTAAGATGAATATCAAAAATGTTACATATCAATGAAAAGGATGCTTGTGAGTAAAAAGATCCAATGTCACTGTAAGACTAGCAGTTCAGTGCACATTTCATGCCAATAAATTTTAATTTTTCAATAAGGAGTCAACTATTTAAACTGATCTTGAAGCACAGTGATAGACCTAATTAGATATAAAATCTGGTGACTAAAGTCACCAAGAGTATATGATCTCATGCCCTATGGAACACATTTGGTGTTTTTATTATTATTGTATGATAATTCCCCAAGCTTTTTCTGTAAGGAACTCTCTCTGGACTAAGTAATTGGTAGTTTCTCATGCATGTTTTAATAGTCTTCAGAAAAAAGGTTTCTGAACAAATGCCATCTACTATGAAATACTATTTGAACTGCATTTATTTCTACAGCAGATTTCCCTAGTTGGCCAATTAATTACACAGTATAAAGGTCTTTTTAAAGTCACTTGAAAAAAAAATAGTTATGATTCATTGTTCCCATCTTGAACTAACTCTAATAATGCAGGTAGTATATATCATAAATACCTTTTCAATATTGTTAGAACAAGATTTAAATATATATGAGTGCATATCCTTCAATATTGTCATTAAATACATGGTGTGCACTTTGATTTTATTTTATATCAGTTTTTTTGCTTGAAGAAAAAAATCCATATGCATGTTTTAACCATTGTTTAAGAGGATATTAAAACCTATATAACATTATTAACATTTACTTTTATCATTACTGAAATATTTATTTTTTAAATATATATTTTTATTGATTTCAGAGGGGACGGGAGAGGGATAGAGAGATAGAAACGTCAGTGATGAGAGAGAATCATTGATTGGCTGTTTCCTGCACACCCCCTACTGAGGATGGAGCCTGCAACCTGGCATGCGCCCTGCTGGGGAATCAAACCATGGCCTCCTGGTTCATAGGTAGATGCTGAGCCACTGAGCAGCACTGGCACGACCATTACTGAAATATTTAAATTTGGATAATTAAGAAATAGGATCATAATATAGTAGAGATTGGATTAATTTCCCCTCTTTGTGTATCTGTTCTTGGAACCAGATAACCAAACACTTATAACAATTTTCAGAACATAGGTTTTGCCATACTAAATATACATTTAAGGTAAATATTAAAAATGACAAACATATTTACTAATCATTTAGCCTCTATTAACTGATCACAGACAAGATATTAGTTTTCTGTTAAAGGAAATTAATTTCAAATGTGTCATCATGGCAGGACCTAGGATATCCTAGGATAAGGACATTCCAGAATCCTGTTAATTTGATCATCTGTATTCAGAGTTAAGTCAAAATATATCTATAATGAAACTAAGAAATCTCCAGGGTCACAGCAGAAGCAAGGTCATTTTCTGGACTTTATGTTA
Source organism: Myotis davidii (assembly GCF_000327345.1). Taxonomy (NCBI): domain Eukaryota; kingdom Metazoa; phylum Chordata; class Mammalia; order Chiroptera; family Vespertilionidae; genus Myotis; species Myotis davidii. The sequence goes on along the minus strand of NW_006291728.1, from coordinate 991,126 downwards.
TTACACATTATCAATACCAAAGAACCAATGTAGAGTGCATGGCTTATAGTAGGCACTGGAGAAACATTTCACAAACAAACAAAGAGAAAACTACACAAGTTTGAATCACAATCATATATTTGTCACACAGAATAAATGATGCATGAAAGCTTAGCATTTTTTAAAAGCAGGTAGTATATATAACCACCTATGTAGATTCACATGTAAATCACCGGTTATGAGAAATATGACTATATTTTAGGTTGATATTTACTTTCCAGCTAGTCTTTTCACTTTCAAGAGATATTAGCTAGCAAGTCTACTTATCAGAAAAGCACCTTTTAAATTTTAGAAATGATTCAAACCCCCTGAGTAGTGGTTGAAATTTATAAAAAGCCTCCTTAGGGATCCAGCTGATATTTGCCCTGGCCAGGAGGGTTGGGCCTTTTCCATTTGGGCTCGCTGCTGATAATACTGCTATGGACCTCTCACTTCATTAGCTTTGATAAGTTCATTATTTCCCCACTGTTTATAAGAAACAAGACTATTGAGATTCTAGAGTAGAATAGGAAACTCTGTCCTCATCACAAAAAGAAGAGTGAAATTGTATTCTCACCCATTCTTATCACATTGGAAAGCAAATTAATCACAAATGTACATTGTGAAGAAACTCAATCCTGATCTTTAAAAATAGTTTTGAATGGTTTCGAGTCTTGCTGGAATACCAGATTTAAAACATCTATAAAAAGTAGTTGCAAAAAAACAGGACTATGTAGAAGATGATGAGGCCGAAAAACAGTGCACTTGATATGATAAATGATACATGGCCTAGAGGCAATTCAGCATAGTAACAATAAATCCTATTGCTACTATTACTAATAAGCTGGTTTTTATAAAGCACTTCTTATGTACCATATATATCTAGGTACTTTATATATCTCAACTAATTTAATCTTCACAATAACCTATTAAGTTGCTATTATCATTAACCTCATATTACAGATAAGAAAACTGAAGTTCTAAAAGGTTGAACAATTCTTCCTTGATTAAACAGCTAGGAAGTAACAGAACCAGTATTTTAACTCAGAGGCAGAGGGAGTGCAAGAGAGTCTACTTGGTTTAAGGGAGGCCCACATTAGCTGCCTTGTATTTGTGACCCTAAGTGCAACTTAGTTTCCCTAAGCATGTCATTTAAACTCTCTGATGCTCAGTTTCCTCTTCAATTAAATGGGGATAACAATTCCTGCCACACAGGGTATTTATGGATTAATAAATATAGGTTATAATGATGGTTGGTATTCACTGAGCAGGTGGTTTATGATCTTTACTCTTGGAAATGTGATTAAGAGGGTTTTGTAGTCAGGCTCAATTACGAAGTTGTTAGGTGATGTTGGGAAAGTATTTTACATCTTTAGACCTCAGTTTCCTCATCCAAAATGGGAAACACAGTTCCACATCTTTAAAATAAAGATGGTAACTATTTAGCAGGTTTATCATGAAGATCAAGAAGCAAAATGATGTACAAAAAGTATTTAGCACAATTCCTGGCATATAAAAAGCACTCAATAAATAACAATAGTAATAACAGCAATAAATAGATACAAGTTTACTCAGCAAGAAACTTAGAGAGCTATAGCTAAAACAAACATGAAAATAGGACAGTCAATATTATTGCCTCATGCCTGATTCTCACTGACTGAGAAGACAAAAAGACACTGAATAGTAACTAGACATAACATGCATTCACGTAAGGGAGAGGCCCAAAAAGGTCATGTATTCCATGTTGTTGTGGCATGAACAGCTCTGCTTATATAAAGATTAGTTGAGTATCATCACTGTTGGACATTCCACTGCCCAAGTTGCTCAACTTCAAATGTATTAGGCATTATAGCAATAAAGGGAGCAAAACAATAGCCAGGGGACCAGTGGAATAGTTGCACTGTAAGGCTCAATGCAGTTTGAAAAGACATTAAATGTTGAACTAGATGTACATAAGTCCTATTCTACACAATAGCCAATGGAAGAAAGTATGTTTAAGGGTTATAAAGCATATTGACCTTATTGAGGTGGATAAACATATTATAAAACTAATTTATGTTTATGATTGTACTACTCAATAAAGTTACTAAAAATCATTACATTGTATACTTGAAATGGGTGAATTTATGATATTCAAATATCCCTCAATAAAGTTAAGAGAAATATTTAAACTATTGGAATTAATGCCTATTCCTTTTATCATCCTACTAGAGGCCCGATGCACAAAATTCGTGCAAGGGGCTTGGCCCTCGCAGCCCCGGCTTCATTCAAAAAGTCATCCAGAAGGAGCTCCAGTAGGTCATTCAGCTGTCTGGTCTAATTAGCATACAGTGGGGCCTTGACTTGCAAGTGCCCCGACTAATGAGTTTTTCGAGATACAAGCCGTCTTTTGCTTTGAGTTGAGAGTTAAAATTTGGGTTAGGAGCCAGCTTCAGATACCCAACTGCTAGGTGGCACAGCGAACGTCACAGTGAATACCACATCATCAACCCAGCATCACATGTCTCACTCGTTCACTTCTTGATTTGACATACGAGTAATTTGAGTTACGACCTCTTTCACTGAATGAATTAAACTTGTAAGTCAAGGCCCCACTGTATTAAGTTTTTATTATTACCCTATCTAATAAAAGGGTAATATGCAAATTGACCATCTCTCCAACATACGAGATGGCCTCCCTCATGTGCTCAAAGATGGCCGCCCCCATGTGGACACAAGATGGCCACCACAAGATGACCAACAGAGGAGGGCAGTTGTGGGCCAAAAGGCCAGCAAAGGAGGGCAGCTGGGAGGGGCCAGGCCTGAAAGGGAGGGCAGTTGGGAGGAACCAGGCCTGCAGGGGAGGGAAGATGGGGGCGACCAAGCCTGCAGGGGTGGACAGTTAGGGCGACTAGGCCAGCAGGGGAGGGCAGTTAGGGGGGACCAGGCTGGAA
>NW_006291728.1:985254-988145 GCF_000327345.1 Myotis davidii | reverse complement strand
CCAGCAGCTCTCCCATCCATACTTTATTATACTCTCACACGGCTTTCTCCTCTTGGTATCCAAATATGCTTATCTTATATAATAAAGAGGTAATATGCAAATTGGCCATCACTCCAACACACAAGATGGCCACCCTCATGTGGACACAAGATGGCCACCACAAGATGACCAACAGAGGAGGGCAGTTGTGGGCCAAAAGGCCAGCAAAGGAGGGCAGCTGGGAGGGGCCAGGCCTGAAAGGGAGGGCAGTTGGGAGGAACCAGGCCTGCAGGGGAGGGCAGTTGGGGGCGACTAGGGATGGGGCCTAAACAGGCAGTCGGACATCCCTCGAGGGGTCCCAGATTGGAGAGGGTGCAGGCTGGGCTGAGGGACACACTCCCCAGCTGGCCAACCTCCCGCATTCTTCCCCAGCCCTGATCCTGCACCAGTGGGGTCTGAGCCCTCTTGCAATTGGTGCTGAATCCCCTCCCTGAGTGCATGAATTTCGTGCACTGGGCCTCTAGTGTTTATATAAAGGAGAATAAAGAACTGAACTCTACTAAGTACATAACATGTGCCAATCACTTTGCTAAATGCTTTCCCTTAAGGTGTCCCATTTTATACCCACAACATCTTACAAAGTAAGCATCATTACCTCCACTTTACAAATGAGGAAATTAAAACATGGAGAGAGTGTTTCTTACCTAGAGTCAATTAGGTATGAAGGGGTGACAAATTCAGGTCTTTCAAAAATATTATATAATATAATGAGAGAACCCAAACTTTGAGCAAATGTAAATTTTGTCTAATAAGAGTTGTCTTTAAAATCTGACAATTTTATAAGGAATATTTTGACATAAAGCTTCTAAGACTACAATATATTGAGTAACAATATCTGGCAATGTCTGATGAAGCACTGATATGAGTATTGTGGTCTATTATTATAGAAAAATTTGAGAGGACAGAGAAATCAGTTTAAGTTAGAGCATTGGGTAAAGTTTTGTGGAGAAGAATAGAGACATATAAGAAGACATTCCACTTGAAATACACTGTAAGGAAAATTGCATTGCAATTCAAGTTGCTATGATATGGTCTAACTACCAGATCATTAGTGTAAACATATCCCATCTGAAACTTCTACACAAAATCATTTTAGAAAACAAAGTAGTTAGACTTTCACTTCTATTCTTTGCTTCCACTTATTAGTCTGTATTCACTTTAATATTGCTGAATTTTCCTCTTGGTTGTTTTTTCTTAATAATTTGTTTTAAAATATTGTATTATGAATATTTCCAAATATATAAAGATTAAAAAAGAATCAAACAATACTCAAGATTTTGCCAAACCTGCTTTATCTATTCCTTTTTACTTTTTACAATAAATGATTTTAAGGGCTATTGCTAGTAGAGTAAAACTAGAATGTAATAAATATCTTTAATTATAGTACATATGTTGTACAATATTTTCTACACAATCTGTATTTGTAACATGACATAATATGTATTCTATATAACTGACTTTTCTTTCAAGAAGTAATTTAGCTAAAATATGACTAAACTCAAATGTCCATTTGTCACATAGTAGTCATAGCTGGGACAAAGTGAAATACTCTCATCACATCTTCATTCAAGTGCTTTCTATACTTACTATGGCTTTTAAAAAAATTGATTTTAGAGAGAGGGGAAGGGGAGCAAGACAAAGATAGAAACATCAATGATGAGAGAGAATCATCATTCATTGGCTGCCTCCTGCACACGCCCTACTGGTGATCAAGCCCACAATCCAGGCATGTGCCCTGACTGGGAATGGAATTAGTGACCTTTTGGTTCATAGGTTGACATGCAACCACTAAGCCACACTGGTGGGGCTGATAGGGTTTCTGAATTCTCCTATGGAGTCCCTTCACCACATACTGCATACACCTGACCCTTCTGTATAATCCTTAATGTTGACAGTATACAAGTTTTTCATCAAAATCCATTATTTCTTTATTTTCTAGGCACATGGCCACCTAGCTGGAGACTGACTACATTCTCCACTTTCCCTTACCACTAGGTAAGCAACAAGGTTGAGCCAATGGGATGTGAATGAAAGTGAATATCTGCAACATTTGGGCCATCTTCTCTTAAAAACCATGAAAGAAGGTGAGGGGATTAGCAAAAAAACAACAAACAACATATATATAGCACACAGACATAGATAACAGTATGGTGATGGCAAGAGGGAAAGGGATGGGGGCTAGATAGAAGTGGGCAAAGGTGGGGGGAATGAGGATGGAAAGAGACTTTGCTTGGGGCAATGGGCACACAATGAAATGTGCAGATGATATTTTGTTGAGTTGCACGCTTGAACCTGTACAATTTTGCAAGCCAATGTCACCCCAATAAATTAAATTAATAAAGAAAAAGAAAACCACATTACTTTCTCTAAATTTTGCCTCTCTGCCTCTTTGTGCATGCTGGAATATGAATATAGAAGCAACCTAGCTTTGATGATCAGAGGAGGACGACACCCTAAAGGATAAGCAAGCAGAGAGATGGAAGGAATTTGCAACCATGAATAACTCTGTGAAACAGTTGAAAGTGAAGCAGAAATCTCTAAGACCATTATGTGGGAGAAAAGTAAATATCTACACTAATAAAAGGGAAACATGGTAATTGGCATACGACCGCTACCCTTCCCATTGGCTAATCAGCGAGATATGCAAATTAACTGCCAGCCAAGATGGCGGCCAGCAGCCAGGCAGCTTGAAACTAACATGAGGCTTGCTTGCCTCAGTGATGGAGGAAACCAACGTTCCCTGCCTGCGGCTGCAGGCCTCTGAGCCGGCAGTTTCAGAAAGTCTGTAACAAATACCACCGGACTTCAGCCAGCAGATTCGCAACATTGTAAGCAAAGGCCAGAAACCTACT
>NW_006291728.1:974674-984647 GCF_000327345.1 Myotis davidii | reverse complement strand
ATATTGGCTCTGCTCTGAGCCTGACCAGGGGCTGCACCTAGGGATTGGGCCTGCCCTCTGCCACCCGGGAGCAGACTTAAGCCAGCAGGTTGTTATCTCCTGAGGGTTTCCAGACTCCTAGAGGGCACAGGCCGGGCTGAAGGACCCCCTTTCCCCCCCGAGTGCACAAATTTTTGTGCACTGGGCCTCTAGCCCTATATTATAAAAGCCTAATATGCTAAGTGTCCAGTCGTCTGGTCAGCTGTTCAACCAATCAAAGCATAATATGCTAATGATATGCTAAAGCTGCTCAACTGCTCTGTATTATGTGCACTGACCACCAGGGGGCAGATGCTCCGACTGGTAGGTTAGCTTGCTGCTGGGGTCTGGCTGATCAGTACTGAGTGAGATGGGCCAGACATGCAGTCCCTCCCCATCTGGCTGACCTCACATGTTCCTCTGTGGCCCCGATTGTGCACCATGGGGGTCCCTCAGCCTGGCCTGTGTCCTCTTGCAATCCAAGCCGAGGAACACCCCCCAAGTGCACAGATTTTGTGCACCGGGCCTCTAGTATTGAATAAATTAATAAACAAATCTCTTATGTAAGTCAGTGTATTTTGGCAGCTCTTTGTTACAGCAGTTTAACCTGTACCCTAATTCTTACACTAATAGAACATGCTACAGTATAGAGAAAATAATCGCTTTGCAGGTCAGTCAGGTCTAGAAATTCTAGTTCTGTCACATATATTTGATATTTGTAAGTTATTTAACCTGTATGAACTCATTTTCTCATCTGCAAAATAGTGGTGCCAATATCTACTCCTGGTGTTGCTATGAGAATTCTGTGAGATAATGGATGTATATCATTTTGCATGTTCTTTAAATACAGTGCCGTGCTTAATAAGTGTTCTTTCATAACCTTTTGTTGCACTCATTTAAAAAAGTGTTTTCTGCTTTATTTATTGAGCTGATTTTTTATTCAATATTTTCACTAATAACATCAACCACTTTAGTTAATCCAATCAACATCCAGTGTTACACATCGTGTTTTTTCTTTCTTTCTTTCTTTCTTTCTTTCTTTCTTTCTTTCTTTCTTTCTTTCTTTCTTCTTCCTTTCTTCTTTCTTCCTTTCTTTTTGATTTTTAAAATAGAATTTGAGATATACAGAGCCATTATAAAAGTTAGTCAGCAAGAGAAAATAATTTTAACATACTTTTTGATGTTTTGCAGATCTACATGTCATAGCTATGATGGCTCAGTGAACAAACAAATATGTTCTGTCTTCTGGGATGAAATGAGGCATTTGTATTAATACAAGGTTGAATCACAAGTCCTTACAACATCCCTGTATTAAAACAGGAAATGTGGTTAATCCCTGAAGTCTTTGCAGGATTTCATCATTGTGGTTTACTATGTAAACTCAAATGATAAAAGTGAAACAGGATCCCAGTGACTCCTTAAAAATCACATTGCTTATTGAAATGGTGTAAAAAGAGGGATTGGATCCAGGCTGGTGTGGGTCAGTGGTTGCGTGTCAACTCATGCACCAAGAAGTCGTTGGTTGGATTCCTGGTTGGTCAGGGCACATGCCCAGATTGTGGGCTCAGTCCCCAGAGGCAGGCATGCAGGAGGCAGCAGATCAATGATTCTGTCTCATCATTGATGTTTCTATCTCTCTCCCTCTTCCTTCCTCTCTGAAATCAATAAAAAATATTAAAAAAAAAAACACAAAAAAAGAGGAATTGGAACTAGAGTGATTAGATACCATGAAGAATGCTTTATTCAGTATTCAGTCTATGTATTAGAAACACAATCATTATTATTGCATTATTTTCAAAGGATAAGTAGCTTTGAAGTGATAGCACAGAGAAATTCGTTGAAATTATAACTGTGAAATTGGTAGCCAGACCAGGAACATACCTCAGAAATATACATTACATTTGAGATTTCCTTTGTGGGTCTTAAAATCAATAATTCGGGACCCCTCAAGCTCAGGTGAGTCACATAATCCTATGTTGGTGACAGAATGCACCCTCGGACAATTTTCTCCTAGTGCACAGATATCTATTTTGGAAAAGACACATGGGTTAATGATACACTGATATTATTTGCTACTAATAAAAAATGTGAAAGATTAATATTTCTGGTGCTTGAAACCCCTTTCTGATCAACCGACCAAATAGAGTAATGAGATGGAGGACAATTGTTTCCTATATCTTGTAATCAATAATGCTCACCATCTGTAAGGAATTTTCCTCCCCAGATACTTAAAGGAATTGCACTATGAGTTATTTTCTATCAAATGGGATTAACTTTGTTCCGTGTGGAACATTCTTGATTTTCTCTGCCAAGGAGTGCAGCAGTTTTGTGTGTTATGCAATACTGCTCACTACAGACCGTCAAACTCATTTCATTTGTGACAAGAGCTGGAATTAAACCTTGTTCTCCAGAGATGTGCTGCCCATGTATTAATCTGATCTGTGCTTCCTTCCAAGCTACCTTGTATATTGTTACAGCACTTCTCTTTCTGCTGAAAAATCTACCTTCTTTATTTGTTTATATTTTTAAAAGTAAGGGGAAAATCATTTTTGTGTTTGCCCTATCTAGAGAAAAAAGTTTTGTTAGTTCTGTTTGGCATGCGGTCAGCCTTCTCCTGAGCTCCAGCAGGCACGGGCAGGCCATGTCACCATATTTCTCTTATTTACTACCTGATGTTCTGGTTCTGACTTCTTCACCTTTGATTTAAAGCCACCTCTAATGTTGCAAAATAACATGAAGCCCCAATATTCAGGAAGCTTCAAACTGTCTTACCTGTGTCAAAAGATTGCCATTTTTATATCTCATCTGAGACTACAAATCATTGCCTTCATACTCTGTCTCCAGATGACCAGAGACACCAAATCATGTAGTCCTGGGTTAGGGGGTTGCACGGGTGATTCTTGATCATTGCTAATAAAGGCTGATGGATAAATGGCTGAGTTCTATTTTTAAACTTATATAGATTTGAACTAGCATGAACATATGTGTTGTCTTTTCCTCTAGGAGAACCTATTTTTTAAATATTAGTAAGTAACAAAAATACACTTTTAAATTTGCTCAGATAGCATTTCCCAACTGAAAAGACCAAGGCCATTTATAATGAATTGTTTTAATTGATTTTGAAATTGGGTAAACACAAAGATTAAAATAAGATACAAATGTGTCATTTGCTATCATAATTTAATAAAACGTAATGCATGGCCCCTGGGAATGTGTATTAGTTTAAATTCTGGTAATTAATTAAAAGCAATGGCTACTTATTTGAATTGTACAATTTTGAGGAAGACTCTGAATACTGTCATTTTACAAAGTGATTTTTCATGTTAAGAAATATAATTGGGCTTAATCAGTATTAATGGTCACATTGTGGTGTCCCTAACATTCTAACACACTCTTATGCTAATAGGAATGTCAGTTCATGGCACCTCTTCAATACTAAATGACTCTCGATTGGCTGTTGGGAAAGCATTTTTTTTTTTTTAATCTTGGCATAATGCTTCAGCATGAAAGTGTGTGGAAGGTATACTTAGTGAAAGGAATTTCAGGTATATGATGGGATATTCATCAGCCTTTTTGTTAAGTTTGACTTAATTTAAAAATTCCATGTCAGAACCTTTGTGTATTTAGACTCTCTCTCTATTGGAACCTGGGGCCTACAGTCCTTAGGGAAATATAATAATACAAATTTATTCATATTTTTTTCTGATTTTTTCTCTTGTAGGAAGTTAGTTCTGTGCCCATTAAGGACAATTACTTTATTGGGCCAGTTGGTAGATTAAACAGTCCAATTAATATAATTGAAAATATTCTGGCAATAAAAGAAGTGTTTTGATAAATTTTTATCCTCAGACTATCTGAACATACATTGAAATTGCATTCTAATGATACACTTGATTTACATAACAACTTTTTAAAGACCTTATGGATTCAGAGTGTGAAGCAGAATATATTTTTCCCCATTTCCCCTCAACTATGGGAATTATGGTTTAACACATAAAATTTCCTGAAGGTTATAGTGCCAGAGAGAGAATGTAACTGATTCTGGAGAGTGGACATGGTTTTTACTTTGACCTAGAATGGTTTTTCCAGGAGAAATGATAACTGTCATTCTTCATTCATTTCTAAAAAAATAAGAAGGCTTCAAGGGTCTTCAGTTATTCACAGAAGACCATGGGCAGACCTAGGAAGCCGGTTCCTTCACCACCAATGATTACTGAATCCTATCTTGGTGACCTTCAAATGAGGAATGAAACTACATATGCATTTTTATACATCATAATTTTTTTCTCCCCTATCAGAGAGAAAGCCACACATATCTGTATCTGAAAGAGAAAATGAAACAATTGATAATAGCCACTGTTGACAATGGTAAGAGACAGTGGTTACTTTCACTGCTGTGAGAGCATACATTGATTAAACATTTGTACAGAGGTCAATTGGCAGTAAGGGCACGTGTCTTTTATTTTCACTTATACTTTCTATTTTAAAGAATCTATCAAGCACTACTGTTTTCGGCAATATGTTAATTAAATGATCTGAAGGAGTGTTTTTAATGCATAAAAAAAACCCACAACTAGAACCTGCAAGTATAATATTTGTTGTATTGCTTGGGAGTCATAGAATAAAGAAAATCCCCAAGATTGTCCTAGTGCAAATGCTGAAAACCACAATGTAGGTAAAAAAAAAAAAAAGACATATTTGAATCCAAGAAACCTGGGTGAAGTGGAGGCCCCTGGATGGATGATAAAAATGAAAATGTCCCAGGTCAGTAACAACCCATGGCTCTCAGAAAAAACAAATACAATTCTTCTTTGGAGGGAATAATTCAGGATATACAACACTAAAGAAAGAAATAACTCTAAGCTCACAAACAAAGTTCACAAAACATACAATGAAATGAACCATCAAGAGTTAGAATCAGCAAGAATAAATAACAACAAAAGCCCAATATATTTAGGCCCATAGGGATTCCAGAATTTTAAATTATCAAATATAGAATATATGAAACTACTGTGAAATGGAAAACCACAATGAATAAAGAATGAAGGTATTAAATGAGTAGTCAACAAGAAAATACAAAATGTGAGCAGACAGGTTTGAAAAAGAACTAATCTGTAATAATAAAAGCATAATATGCCAATTAGACCAGACATCTTTCCAGATGTTCTTCTGGATGACCTTCTGGATGAAGCCTGGGCTGCGAGGGAAGCCTGGATCCCAAGTGCCAGAGGGAAGCTGGTGCCAGCAGCTGGGGGAAGGAAGGCCTACTCTTGCATGAATTTCGCGCATTGGGCCTCTAATTAAAACAATAAAATGAAAAAGGTCATTCTTTAAATACATGATAAAATTAATAGATAAGTTAAGCAGTGAATAGACAAATGTAATAGAAAGAGAGCTCAGAAAAAGATCTATGTTATATATCAGGATTTAATATACGATCAAAGTAGCTAAGGAGACTTTATTTTGCTCTCTCCTTGAATAGAGGGACAGCAGATTGTGGCCAGTGGGCCAAATCCAGGCAACCATGTGCATTTGATTATTTTTCTGTCTATGGTTGCTTTTGCTCTACAAAGGCAGAGTTTAGTAGCTACAATAAAGACTGGATAACCCTTAAACTTTGAAACATTTACTATCTGGACCTTTACAGAAAAGTGATTCTAACGCCTGTTCTTGAAATACTATTTTTTCTAAGTTTACAATCATAAAGATATTCACTTTTTCTAAATTGTATGTAATAGAGTCATTGCAATTAAAGTCCTAACATATTATTATGAGGTAATTTACAAGCAATTCCAAAATTTATATGGAAGAACAAGTACCAAGGAATAAATCAAGAGAAAGCTGAAGAAGAAGAAAAAGAAAAAAAGCTACACTACTGAATATCATTAATTATTATAATGACATGGAAATTATGACAATATGCTATTGGCTCATATATAAGAATCTTAGTCATTATTATTAGAAATAGTAATAGTTAACACATATGGCACTTACCATGTGCTAGGCACTGATAAAATCAACCCATTTAATCTTTGTATCAACCTTATGAGGCTAGTATTCTTTATCTCCAGTTCACAAATTAAAAAATATAATAAGCAAAATGACGAATGAACAAATAGAGATTTCATAAGGAGACTTGGTGTTCTATTTAATGCTCCATAACAAGTCATCTGAAACTTAGTGGTTCGAATTAACAACAATCATTTATTATCTATCACACTTTCTGTGACAAAAGAATCTGGGAGTGCTCAGCTGGGAGGTTCTAGCAAGACTCATTAGGTTGTAGTTATATGGTGGCAAGGATCTTTTCAAAGCTTCGGTGCCTTGACTGGGAAAACTCAAACAACTGGGGGCTGGACTACTTTGTCCTTAGCTATTTCTCTTTATTTTCTTATGATTTTTTCTGTATGGTAGCTTCAGCATAGCCCAAATTCTTCCATGGTCTCTTAAGGCTAGACAGAGAAGCTGCGTCATCTTTTATGCTCTACCCTAGAAATTAGCCAAGGTTACTTCCACTGTAGTCATTGACATGACCAGATTCAAGGGGAGAAAACACAGACTCCTCTCTATGAAGAATACCAATGGTGCAGTGTAATAAGACCATGTTAAGTGGGCTATATTCATGCAACCATCTTTGAAATACAGACTCGGCCACCCTCTGGCATATGTGGAAACAATAAATGCTTGAGGTGCCATGGCAGATCAATGAGGAAAGGATAGACTATTTTATAAGTTGTGCTGAGACAACTGGTTATTTTTAAAAGAGAACGTGATTGTGCCCTTACCTCACTAACGCCTGATTAATTAAGGGGTGAATATGAAAGGCAAAATCTGGAAACATAAAAAAATAGCTTTATGGCCTCAAACTAAAAGATTTTTTAAAAAATTTTATTGGTTTCAGAGAGGAAGGAAGTGGGAGAGAAAGATAGAAACATCAATGATGAGAGTGACTCATCGATTGGCTGCCTCCTGCATATCCCACATGGGGATAGAGCCCACAACTCAGGCATGTATCCTGACCAGGAATTGAACCATGACCTCCTGGTTCACAGGTCAAAGCTCAACCACTGAGCCACGCCGACCAGGCAAACTAAAGGATATTTGGACATACAAAGCACTCACCATAAAATATAAGAGTAATAAATTTCATTACATTAAATAAGAATGTCTATTCATGAGAAAAACACAATAAAATGAGAAGACAAACTAAAATGAAGTGTTTATAAAAAGGTCAAAAGTATGCAAATCAAGTACATTACTTATGCATTCATGAATAAGAGAAAACCCTTTAAAAACCAAAATGCAAATATTCAGGAAACTCTAAGTGTATTGCAGGCAAAAGAAGCAGGTGAATGAGACAGGGGTATGGAAGGAGCACACAGGGATAGAAACTATTTTTATATATGATGTGTATGTTTACATACTTGTAGATATACTTGTATGTACATCGAAAAATAGTAAAGGATACAGATTAAAATGGCATTGGTGCTTATTGCTTAAGAGTATGAACGAGGGAAAAGATAACATGCCTTACTTCTTAAGTGGAGTGATAGATTCATGCTTAATCATTTTGTTATTATGCTTTAGATATTACATACATGGTACAGTTATTTTAAACACATAAAATAATACCTGTTATACATACCAAGCATGTATCATACAAAAATTGTTGCATAACTATGCAAAAACATGTACCAAAAAACATGCATTGCAAAATTATTTTAATAGCAACAGACTGGAAACAACCAAAATGTTCATATAAGGAGAGTAAATAAATTATGATACACATTAAAAGGAATGCTTTGTATCCATCACAAAGAATGTGGAGTATCTGTATGTTCTGACATAGAAGCTAATCTTTGATATATTGAATGCAAAAAAGAACTCCCCCTCCAAAAAAAAACAAACAAGTTGCACAGGAGGTTTACAATATGATTGTATTTTTGTGAGAAGAAACATTTAATATATGTAAATATATACAATGTATATATATATATATATCATATAATACACAGACTATGTATAAATATATGGCATTTATATGTAAGTATTTAAATATTTTATATGATGTGCATGTTTACATACATGTAGATATGCTTGTATGTACATAGAAAAATGCTAAAAGATACAAATTAAAATGGCATTGGTGCTTATTGCTTAAGAGTATGAATGAGGCCGAAACCGGTTTGGCTCAGTGGATAGAGCGTCAGCCTGCGGACTGGGGGGTCCCAGGTTTGATTCCGGTCAGGGGCATGTACCTGGGTTGCGGGCACATCCCCAGTAGGAGATGTGCAGGAGGCGGCTGATCGATGTCTCTCTCTCATCGATGTTTCTAACTCTCAATCTCTCTCCCTTCCTCTCTGTAAAAAATCAATAAAATATATTTTTTTAAAAAAAGAGTATGAATGAGGGAAAATACAACATTTAATTTTAACACTTTATATTTCTCTATTGTTTGATTTTTTTTCAAAAATAATGTACTATTTTGAGAAAATATATTTTAGTGAAAATTAAACACAAATACCTCTTTCTTTTTTTCCAACTTTAATTTAATTTTATTTTAATCATAACCATCCTAATGGATGTGCAGGGGTATTCATTATGGGTTTTTTAAATTTTAAATTCTTTATTGTTTAAAGTATTACATAAGTCTCCTTTTTCCCCCATTGACCTCTCCCCAGCCACTCCCACCCCTCAGCACGTGTCCTCACCAACCCCCCAACTGCGTCCATTGGTTATGTTCATATGCATGCATACAAGTCCTTTAGTTGATCTCTTAACCCCTCATCCCCCGCCTTTCCTTGTAAGTTGGACAGTCTATTTGATGCTTCTATGACCCTGGTTCTATTTTGGTTCCTCAGTTTATGTTGTTCATTATATTCCACAAATGAGTGAGATTATGTGATATTTATCTTTCTCTGATTGTCCTATTTTGCTTAGCACAATGCTCTCCAGTTCCATCCATGCTGTTGCAATGGTAAGAATTCCTTCTTTTCTACCACAGCATAGTATTCCATTGTGTAGATGTACCACATTTTTCTAAGCCACGAATCTGCTGATGGGCACTTAGGCTGCTCCCAAATCTTACTGGTAGCTATTATTCAAGTAAATTGTGCTGCTATGATCCATACCACCCTGAACACACCTGATCTCGTCTCCTCTCTTTCTGACCTTCAGCATCAAAAAGGCCTGCCAAAAGCAAATAAATTTCTATTTGATTTTTTCAAAAGGAATTCAGGCACTATACCTGCTATACTAAGAAAGATTGTTGCTATGACATGGCTGACGATGGACTCTGGTTATGATTTGGTGAGGAGGAAGTGTATCAGAGTCCTTTTGTATATAGAGGTCACTATAAACTGATGTGTTCTAACTCATGGGTTGCCAGAATATCAGAAATAAATGAAAATGCATTTGTCTTTTCTTTTTTTCTCACTTGCTGATGACATTCTTATTGTTGTTCTCCTGTACTTTTCCATCCAATTAAATCCCCTGTGAATGTAGTCTTGCCAATTATTCAAAAGCAGTTAGAAGTTTTGAATTGCTGCTTATGCTCTTGTTTCCCATAGCAGCTTTCCCTCCTTCCTCACAGCCTTTCTACTAGGCCTTATATCAACAGGTTCATAGAATAGAAGCATCTGAGCCCAGGAACAATATTGAGATAATATATTAGGTGTATGTATGTGTTTTTCTTATTATTTAATCTAATGACATTTCCCTTCTAAAAGAACTTGTCACAAAAACTGGCATTTTCTCCTTGAAGGTGCTAGTGGCCATTTCATACACTAAAGGAAGGCAGAATCAAGGCAGTACCATGCTGATTTTTCTGGCTGCTATACTTCTTGTCCATTATAACCCCAAAGCTTTCTTTCTCAGGCCTTTCTTCTTTCCCACTCCCATCAGCCCTTCAAAAGGGCCTATTGCCTGGTAAAGTATAAAGGATTAAGAAAAACAT
>NW_006291728.1:969277-974627 GCF_000327345.1 Myotis davidii | reverse complement strand
GCTGTGAATCAAAGCCCCAAACTGTCCACTTTCATTTTTTTAAAAAACAGCATTATTATAAAGTTGGAAAAATCACCACAATAGCAGTATGTATCGAAGAGTATAAAACATCTTGAACTAAGAACATAGCAAAGGTTTTAAGTCTGTTCTTAGAAAACTGAAAAACACCAAAAGATCCAAATTCTCCAAGTTGTGAATTTCAAAACAGAAGAGATAGTTTGTGATTTAAAGAGACAAAAATGTCAAATACAATACGGAGTTTACATGAAACCTGAAGAAAAATGTGAATTACTTGAAACAGAATTAAAAATTAATAATAAATAAGTATCACAAGAAACTTTAGCATGAGTTGATCAGACATTCTGCAGTAGGGAAGAATACATCTGTAGCGTAGGCTTCTTCTGCTATATTTCTTAAAATGCACCTCACTGACAAGTTTTAATCCTCTTTTGGCTCCTTTTCTATCTCTTCCCCCTCCTCTCCTCATCACTACCCTCTGTGTTCAGTGAATTCTTTACACCACAAAAATTCGCTTCATTACCGTTTGCCAAAGTAATTCCAAGGTTGGTTCTGCCAGGTTACCTGATAGGTATCGGCCCTGACTTCCCTCTGGCTTTATCACCTTTCTCAGGCTGGATGCTCTTCTTACCCCTTCCCTTTATGTTGATGGCTACAAAGCAGTCTGAAAAATGAATAGTCCTATAGTTGAAAATCAATCATTGACTTATAATAATGGAGCTGTCCTTGGAGAAAAACAACAAAACTGGTAGCAACATGTTTGGTTGCTAAGCTTTAGCTAAACGAGGACCAGAGGGCAGGCTGTCTGCCTATGCAAACTACTGCTAGTAGGAGTTTTACAAAATATTTTGGCTGCCGTCCTACAGTAGCACCAGGCTGTGTTATCTTTTGTGCCAGGCACCTGTGATTAGGACCACGGGGGGCTGTCACTTTGAGGTACATGCAGAACAAAGCATAAAAAGGTTTTAAAAATTGATATGTAAGGGGTATATGTTTTTTAGTATAACTTTCCACTGTGAGGAAACATTTCCGTTAGACTTCCTGTTGTCAAGATAAATGCAAAAATAAAATCTTAGAAAATAGTTTAAAATTTAAATGGCTATTGGCCAAAATATTTTTATTTTCTGAGAAATATGTTTCTTACAGGCTAAAGTGCCAAATTATTCTATGGTTACTTGAGAATTGCCTTTGGAAGGTATTAAACCTCCTGCAGTGTTAGCTCATTGACTAATGGCAAAAACTGTTTTATGATGAACTGTTTGTTGATGTGGTCATTTAATTTTTTTTCCATTTTGTCACTTAGGCATTTGCAAAGTAAAAATTCTAAGGATACATACATATGAGAATCATTGTTAGGAAGAGTAGTAACTCTTATATAATTCCCAAAGGTAGAACCATGCCACCTAATAGAGAATGGCACTTGTTTTTTGGAAAAATAAAGCTTAGGTTCTTAAGCCAATTTGCTTCTGTTAGAAAGTAGTAATATTGCAAACAGGCAAACCAATGAGGTATTTGAACTATAAGAGAATTCTAATCTCAGCAGGACAGTGTAAATCTATACTCTGTGGAGTCTTTCAGTCTGGGAAACCAGCTGGGCCAGATTAAAACTTATAAACTCAGCCTCAATGAACTTGGTTCCCTGTAACCGAAGAAAGAAAAACATGATCTTTCTTAGGATGGATTTAACTCAGGCATGTCTGGATGATTCCAGAACCATAGGTTAGGTTAGTCAGCTCAGTCAAACATTTACTAAAGTCAGTGGTTAAAAAAAAGTCTCAAGAAATAACACATTTTTTGTAGCCCCAAAACCATTTGACAGATTTTTTTTTCTTTTTGCCAATTGAATTTCCATTGTGTAAAGAGAGCCTAAGGCCATGATTCCTAATCCTCCTTGCGTAACAACTCAAGTTGTCTCCAAGAATGTCAGGAGCTGTCAAAAAAATTCAAAATAAAATTACTTTTAATTCATTTCACATTACAAAAATATGCTACATAGTAAGTTATTGAAAGTCATGAACTCAAATACAGTTTCACAATTTCAAAGCAGACCAGGAATAAATGATCCAGCCCAACACTATTATAGAGCTATTTTTCTCTCTCTTTAAATGTTAGTAGTGAGGTTTTTAAAATAAGATTTTCAGAAGTGGTGATGAAACATGCTGGTTTTCAGTGTGTTGATTTTTTTAACACGTGTTTCTTACATTATTTTGTTGTTGTTTTTGATAATACTTCAGAAAGTGTACACTTAATGTTTGCTGGGGATTTGAAAAGAATTCTAGTTGCAGTTATGTTTCCATCCATATGTAGGGTGATATTTCTGTGAGAAAAAACAACTGTATTAGGATATTAGGATTCTTTTTTTTTTTAAATATGTTTTTAGTGATTTCAGAGAGAGGAAGGGAGAGGAAAAGAGAGAAAGAGAAACATCACTGATGAGAGTGAATCATTAATTGGCTGCCTCCTATATGCCCCCTACTGGGGATTGAGCCAGCAACCCAGCATGTGCTCTGACCAGGAATCAAGCCGTGACCTCCTGGTTCATGTGTCGATGCTCAACCACTGAGCAACATCAGCCACGCTGTATTAGGAGGCTTGATTGCAAGTGACAGATACTCACCTAAAATCTCCCTAGGTCAAGGCAATAATCCTAAGGCTACTTATACAAACTAGCCACCCTAACATAAAGAAGTGACCCAATAAAAATCCTGGAGTGCACTCTTATTTGCTGTGTTCATGTCCATGTAGATGAACAAATATGTGTGATGTTGATCAGCCTGGGTCATGGTACTATTTCTGAAATCGAGAATTCTTCTCAAACTCAGTGGACCAGAGAGTGATTTGTTCTGCATAGAAAAAAATAATGATGCTAAAGGAAAAATCTATACGAATAAAAAAGTAATATGCTAATTAGACTGGGTCAACCAGCCATCTTCTGGACGTTTGACTTCCTTCCAGACAAAGCCATGGTTGTGGGGGCTGAGGCAGAGGCAGTTAGGAGCAATATCAGGCTGGCAGGGGGTTAGGGGTGATCAGGCCAGCAGGGGAAGGCAGTTGGGGGCAAGATCAGGCTGGCAGGGAAGGGCAGTTGTGGGAGATTAGGGAAGCAGGGGAGGGCAGTTGGGGGTGGGCTCAGGCGCAGAGGAGGGAGGCTGGCAGGGGAGCAGTTAGGTGGCAATCAGGCTGGCAGGCAGAAGTGGTTAGGCGCAATCAGGCAGGCAGGCAGGTGAATGGTTAGGAGCCAGTGGTCCTGGACTGCAGGATCAGGCCTAAACTGGCACTCAGACATCCCCCGAGTAGTCCCAGATTGAAGAGAGTGCAGGCCGGGCTGAGAGACATCCCCTCCCATGCA
The DNA here is from genome assembly GCF_000327345.1 of Myotis davidii. NCBI lineage: Eukaryota > Metazoa > Chordata > Mammalia > Chiroptera > Vespertilionidae > Myotis > Myotis davidii. The sequence continues at coordinate 971,260 of NW_006291728.1, read as the reverse complement.
CAAATTTTGTGCACTGAGCCTCTGGTACATACATAATGATGTTGGATTGTCAAAAAAAAAAAGTTTACTTCTGCAATACACCATGCGTTTTCTTCTGTATACAATGATAGACCTTTATGTGCATACAAAAGTATATATAATGAAAATAGAATCATTTTAAATATTTATCAAACAACTACAATATGCCAGGCACTGTGCTTGTTCATCTCATCTTCCTTTCCAAAAACTTTGAAGATAGGAGGGGAAGCTTGGGTTGTGTTAAACTGGAACTTTCTTGAAACTGAAGATTCTAGATAGACTGCGTGGATGACAGGACCTGTGAAAGTTCCTCAGAGAAAGGCACACAAATAGAGCAGAGAAAGACAGGTTCTGGACCCCAAGACAGATCAGGCAAATTTAGGCAGTTATACATGTTGCCTGTAATCTTCACAACAAGCCGAAATAGGTTGTATTAGCTGCATTTTTCAGAAGAAGCTAAGGCTCAGAGAGGTTAAATGATTTGTGTAGAAACCTCTAACTAGTTAGAAAGTGTCTAAGCTGAGATCTGAACTCAAATATGTATAGTGCAAAAACCTGTATTCTTTCCACTACATTATTCAGCACTCATGCTTTATATTGCCCTTGCCTATATATGATTTTATGTAAATGGATAACATGTTATACTTTGACAGTAAGGAGTGAGGATGGCTTGAATGCAATCTAGGTAGGAAGAACTGACACATGAAATCTGACAATAGTAAAAACAATATCTTATGTTTGAAGCAGAGAAGAGTGGATTCTCTCTCTCATTTGACAAGACTGCTGACAGCACTAACCACATTAACATCTCAGAACATCCTTGATCTCATCATTCCACCCCTTTGATTTCAAGATAACTATATCTTGGAAATTAAATATTGCTTTCATCATTGATGCTGGCTATAATGTAAGTAGAAAGCATTACATTAGCTTTGAAAACTATTTTCAGTAATGCTCCTTTACCATAGAAGTTAATGCTTAAGAATATCTCATTGGAGAACATATCAGAATCAAACACAGAAATATTGAGCAGGCCCATTGCAACCAGTTAACTCCATCATGCAGAAAATCATACATTATTTAGAAAATAAAATCTGAGAATTATTCCAGAGAACATACCAAAAACTAGAGAGAAGGCTTTTCAAATATTTTAATCTTGTAATGGTTTCTCTAAGTCATTAATAATTTATTTACTAACAGCATGTATAGTGCATGCAATAGTATTTTTTGAGTATCAACTGAATCTTTCATTATAGTCATTTATATTATAAAATCAGGCCTCCAGTACTAGGAGGTTTACATTTTAGTGGGTAGCATTGGGCAGCTTTCTGTGGTTAAACTTTGTCAGCATTTTCATTATCAGCATTTATTGTTTCCCTCTGAACTATGTCACAACCGTTCTAAATTGTACCTAAACTTGGTATCTAAATTGTCAATTTAGATAGAATTCGGTCAAAAAGAAAATCCCAGAGTCAGACTAATGAGCTGAATTGTATATATAGCACAGCCATTTTTAGGTAGCACCAATCTCTATTTTTAATCCCTATAATAACTAAAACAGTGAGATAATTATGATATACTAGAGGCCTGGTGCACAAAAATTTGAGCACTCGGGGGAGTCCCTCAGCCCCGCCTGTGCCCTCTCACAGTCTAGGACCCCTCGGGGGATGACCATCTGCTGGCTTAGGCCTGCTCTCCGGGGGATTGGGCATATGCTGGCAGACATACCTCTGGCAGCCTGGGAGCCCTTGGGGAATGTCCACTTGCCAGCGGGAAGTAGGCCTAAGCTGTAGTCGGACATCCTTAGAGCTGCTGAAGAGGTGGGAGAAGCTCCCACCACTACCGCTGTATTGGAAGCCATCAGCCTGGCTTGTGGCTGAGCAGAGTTCCCCCTGTGGGAGCACAATGACCACCAGGGGGAGGCTCCTGCATTGAGCATCTGCCCCCTGATGGTCAGTGTGTGAC
>NW_006291728.1:965773-969234 GCF_000327345.1 Myotis davidii | reverse complement strand
GTGGGGGTCCCCACTAGAGTGCCTGGCCAGTCTGGGTGAGGGGCTGAGGGCCATTTTCAGGCTGGCCAAGTCCCCCTGGCCAAGCTCCTAGCCTCTCCTTTTTTTCCTTTTTCTTTTTTTTAAATTCTGGGATTTATTTATGTTCTATAATTGAAACTTTGTTGCCTTCAGTGGAGCTCAGAGCCTGCTGCGGCAGGCGGGAAGCTTGGCTTCCTCCATCACTGAGGCAACCAAGCCTCCTGCTTGCTCCAGCTCCGTAGCTGCCGGCTGCAATCTTGGTTGGCTAATTTGCATATAGTCACTCTGATTGGCTGGTGGGGCGTAGCAGAGGTGTGGTCAATTTACATGTTTCTCTTTTATTAGATTAGACAAGACATTATTGATGAGAAAACTATTAATACATTCATTTCCTAATTAGTTTTCTCAAGTAAGGCTAGGAATCTTGGAATCATCCTAAGAATTCTTTGTTTTCATCCTAAGAATTCATTTCAGCCAAGCTGTGGTGAAGGTATTTTTGTTTTAGTTACTTGGCATAACGCTCCTACTTGAGTGTTTTCTAAAGTGTTACAGTTTATCTTAAAACTTTTTGTTTGAAGATTGACTCAGACTGTCCTCCCACAGTTAGAGTGGGACAGAATCGATGCATTGCAGGCTCCTCTGCTGCTTTGTGTGATCAACACTGTCTAACAAGTCGGGAAAAAATCCATTTTGATGCTACTTCCCCAATTAGACCTGTTAAATGTTCTTTGAATGACTGAATTTGGTTTTAGTTTTACACCCAGATACATTGCTAAGCTAATGTTTTAAAGTAGAGTAAACTACATTACCATTTACATTAATTTCTAAGAGGTGCCTCTTTTTTTTAACAAATCTCTAACTATAACCAAATGAAATTGTAATTGTTTTGTTGAGATTCAGTGTAACTTGATTACCCTCTAACTACTCAGTAATTTTTGGAAATTCTGTTCATTTGGTCTGAACAGTTGCAGATGACTTGTATGTGTATAAAAAAACTGTGTCATTAGCATACATTCTGAGAATGCCTTTGAATATGTGCACATATTTGGAAGCTCTGTGAGGGAAATGGTGCATTCATTACAAAACTGTTTACTGAAACTGTTACCATGTGCAAGAGGTAAGTTCTCTGAGGGGTATAAAGTGATAAGATGGCTCACTTCTTAAAGGAAATTCTTATCTACCATGAGGAGTAGATCATAAAAATCTTTCTTTTTGTAAAGACAATATCGGGTAAAGGTCAGATAGAAAGAGATTGCAGTCCCTGAGCAAAGCTCAGCCCTTTAATTTTTGTTTTTGTTTTCCTAAAATAGATGAGGCAGATATACTTATCCTTTAACTATAATAAACCAAACTCTCTTTTTTTTATACTATTTGATGAACCTTGATAAATCAGGTTGCTGTATTATGACACATAATCTATTAGGTCAAACGAAACTACTTCACAAACTTGGCAATTTTCAATTCTCCTGTAGGCATGGCCAGTAAATTCTTATAGCATTATAATTTTTAGATAGCTGGGTTAAACCAAGGCTATGTTGAAGCTGTTGCCACTGTGACTTTGTTGTTAAAATCTGTATGTCCAAAATTATATTTAAAACTGAACTAGTTCTTCGTTCATATCTGAACCCTTATGAATGTTATTCTGTGTAAGTACAGGTAACAGTCTTGGGTGAGAGACAGAGAGAGGAAAAGCTGCTTGGTTGAAAAAAGTGAAGTACTAACCAGAACAGCTCCGAGTCCTTCAATCAAACATAAAATAATGCCACTTGAAAAGTTTTGTTGTTTTTGTTAATCCTCACCCGAGGATATTTTTCCATTGATTTTTTAGGGAGAGTGGAAGAGAGATGGAAAGGCAGAGAGAAATATCGATGTGACAGAAACACATCGACTGGTTGCCTCCTGCATAAGCTACGACCAAGGGCCTGGGCCAGAGAGGAGCCTGAAACCGAGGTATGTGCCCTTGACTGGAATCAAACCTGGCACCCTTTGGTCCACAGGCCAATGCTCTATTCACTGAGCCAAACTGGCTAGGGTGAAAGATATTTTTTTTAAGTCTAGACTCTCCCAGTGGAAAAGTTAATGTTTTAATGAAGATCCCTCTAGAAGTAACTGTATACCTTACTTAATGCCATCTGTCCCTGTTGCTTATTCACTACCAATTAGTAAGCTACCAGATAATTTCTGAGATTGGAACATTTTTCAATAGCTGCCTATAATAAAGTAAATGTTGGTGAAACTATTTCTTGGAGCCCAAAAAATATTATGAAATTTTAATTGATATATTTAAAGAGTTTTGTGATTCAGGAGAAGTAAAGAACCAAAACATAAAGGTTTACAAGCTTGACCACTTATGAAAATTATTTGAAGATGAAAAGCAAATTAAACACATCTGCTCTACTTACATTTTCTTGGGCAGATTAAAATGAAGAGAGTCTTTGCTCTTTCAGGTTGTCTTCCTGTACAACACTCAGAGTTGTGTCCCAACACCTCACTTTAATCACTAATAAATATGTTGCACTACTTCATGGTCACTGATTTTTTTTTGAAAAATTGTTTTTGAAAGAGTATACTAAAAAGTTATTACTAACAATGGACCTACTTCTAATTATGAACAACTAATCATTTTTATAAATATACTAGAGGCCCGGTGCACAAAAATTTGTGCACTCAGGGGAAGGGGGGGTCCCTCAGCCCAGCCTGTGCCCTCTCGCAGTCTGGGACCCCTCGGGAGATAATGCCCTGCTGGCTTAGGCCTGCTCCGGGATGGCAGAGGGCACGCCCAGTCCCTAGGTGCAGCCCCTGGTCAGGCTCAGAGCAGGGCCGATTGGGGAATTGGGACACCGCCTCCTGTCATGCACAGAGCAGGGCGGTTTGGGAGGTTGCGATGCCACCATCAGTCATGCTCAGTGTAGGGCCTTTTGGGGGTTGGGGCACCGCCCCCTGTCACACTCAAGGCAGGGTCAATGGGGAGGTTGTGGCGCCACCCCCGTCATGCACAGAGCAGGGCCAATCAGGGGATTGGGGCACTGCCCCCTGTCACTCACAGAGCAGGGCCCATCAGGGAGGTTGGGGCTCCGCACCCTGTCACACACAGAGCAGGGCGGATCAGGGTGTTGGGGCACCGTACCCTGTCACACTCAGGGCAGGGTCGATGGGGAGGTTATGGCTCTACCCTGTCACACACAGAGCAGTGCCTGTGGGGGGCGGTTGGGGCGCCGCCCTCTATCACCCACAGAGCAGGGCCGATCAGGGGGTTAGGGTGCCGCCACTCTCACACTCAGGGCAGGGCCGATGGGGAGGCTATGGCTCTACCCCATCACACACAGAGCAGGGCCTGTGGGAGGAGGGGAGGTTGGGGCACCGCCCTCTGTCACCAACAGAGCAGGGCCTATCAGGGGGTTGGGGCGCCGTACCCTGTCACACAGAGCCGCAGGGCGATCAGC
>NW_006291728.1:962590-965761 GCF_000327345.1 Myotis davidii | reverse complement strand
GCGTCCGGGCAGGGCAGCAGGGATCTGGTGCAAATTTTTGTGCACCAGGCCTCAAATCAATTATAAAATGCACCACCCACCAGCCTCCACCACACACATACCCTTCCCATCCCACCAATAGAGTTAAACTCTCATTTCACTGTAAATCCTATTCACAACTTTAATGACCTTTTTCACTTTTCCCTTATTTTTTATTTCTCTAAAGTTAATAAGTATTTTATTTGCTTGCTTAGTTTTCTATTTACTTATACAATTTCAACAATCAGCTTCTATTGAAATTCCTCACAATTTGATGTTTATTCAAAATCTAGTTCATGCCTGGGCCAGGGTTGCTCAATGGTTGAGTGTTGATTCATGAACCAAGAGGTCACCATTTTTTTTTAAGATTTACAAAAAATGTATTTTTGATTTCAGAGAGGAAGAGAGGAGAGAGAGATAGAAACATCAATGATGAGAGAGAATCATTGATTGGCTGCCTCCTGCACGTTCCCCACTGGGGATCAAGCCCACAACCCAGGCATGTGCCCTTGGCCAGAATCAAACCTGGGACCTTTCAGTCTGCAGGCAGATGCTCTATCCACTGAGCCAAGCCGGGCAAAGCCAATCATTTTTTTTTTATAACATATTAACTCTTATATAATCTTCACTAATATCATTTAGTAAATTTCTTAGGAACACTAAATGCCTGCTTTCCAAATTAGGGCACACAATGATATGCAGGGAGTGAGTTACTTGGAGCTTTAAATAGTTCATCTAAAGATAGAATATCTTTTGGAAGAGTCAAATTCTACTCAGTAAGAAAACATTTCTTTTATATTACAAGCATGGCTCTATTGTGGGATGAAATGGAAAGTCTGTATGATTGTTTAGATAAAGCAAGACTTAAAAGAAATCCTCACCCTACAGCTTCCAACCCACCTCACCTTATTCTTACCCTCCCCTGCTCCAGCCTTTAGAAAAGGATTTAATGGATTTATGTCACAATTGCAGTAGAATGTCTTTTGAAACATGAATTTTGCTGGATACTAGACTAGTCTATTCTTTTTCCTCAGTAACTATTTTTCAGGATGTGAATTATTGTCCAGTATCCCAATTTATTTTTCTTTTTGTCAGTCAAATCTTTTCCTGTCATCTGATAATGTCATGAAAATCAAATGGTCCTAAAAATTAGCATTCTGGATTGTTGATGCATTGCTGCTGAATGCTTTATATTCAGAAGAGCTCTCTTTATGCTGGAAAAACATGTCGGGGCAGCAGAAAGAAAATGATTGCATGTACCAGGCACCTTACAATAGTATGGACTGCAATAACACCTTACAATAAAAAAGAAATCAATGATGCAATGTTGGAATGTAAACAAGAATGGGATCTTATAATGTCCAGTGGCCTGGCCGAACACTTGCTAGTTGCTCCCCAAACATAGTTTGATAAATGGCATTGTAAGAGCATTTGGAAGGCATTCTTCTTTCTTATAGTTACATTTGTTTTTAAGTTTACTCAGGAAAACATAATCACCTAAACATAAAAGACCTATGAAGACAATTCTCAATAAAATAATTGATTTCAGTTCAGCTAAAGTTTAGAAAAATCTTCTTTTGCTTTACTTTTGAAAAACTGGGCTATTAAATTGGTAAATAATATTTATAGGAGAAGGGGAAAATGGTTGGAAACACATGCCCTAATAAATTCATGTTTCAGGACAAAACTTTTGTTACCACTTATTAATGTTTTCTTTTTAGATGTGTTAATTATTAATTATAAACAAATTACCACAAATAAAAAGGTAAAAATACCCATAATCTCATCCTTTGAGAAAAAATGACCCACTAATTGTTTTAAATCCTTATTGTTGAAAGTATTACATATGTCCCCTTTTCCCCCATTGACCTCTCCCAGCCTGCCCCCCAACCCCCACCCCAGGTTTTCACCCCCCTATTGTCTGTGTCCATGGGTTATGCATATGTGCATACCACTTCACTGGTTGATCTCTTCCCGATGCTTCTATATCTCTGGATCTATTTTCGTTCATCAGTTTATGTTGTTCATTAAATTATACATATGAGTGAGATCATGTGACACATCTTTCTCTGACTGGCTTATTTCACTTAGCATTCAGGGTTTGTTGTTGTGGTGGTGATGGTGGTGTGTTTGTTTGTTTTTTACACAAAAGAGCTCACATTTTTCACATTGTTTTATCTTAATTTTTCACTTAACTAGAAGTCATAAAGACTGTGTCATTAAATGTTTTCTATTCAATTGCCTTTAATAACTGCATAGTACTTCATTCCATTTTTTCTATGTCCTCAAGTGTAGCTAACCAAACCCTGGTTTGGAACACTAAATATGATCCTAATTTTTCACTGTTATAAACAATACTTTGATGAATACCCTAGTACATATATTTTTGTGTACTTATCTTTTTATTTTTAAGATAAATTTCTATAAGTAGATGTTCTGAGTCAAAGAATCTTAGTATTCTTAGGACTTGTGATATATATATTTCCAGATTTCTCACTAGAAAGGCTCTATGGGATAAAATTCTTATCAGCAATATGTAAGAGCATCCACTCCATTCTTTGCTCCCCAACACTGGAATGCCACTTTCAAATGGCATTAGTAATTTTTAAATATTAATTTATCAGTGGCCAAGGAGGTGATATATACTCCAACAACAAATCATTATTCAGGCGAATATGTGAAATGAAGTGAAGATCTATATGAGAGCAGCGTGTAGAAAATTGTAAGGACTAGTTCCGATTGCTACCCTTAAGTCAATCAAATTTTATTCAGTTAGTGAGTGAAAATAGAAACCACTTTCTGGTCTTGGAAGCTGTAGCTTCCAACAGCCTGGCTTACCATTGCATCACCTACTGGGTGGTTCAGTGTTACCCATCCAGGAATTACCTATTCTAGAATGCATATACTGCAGCAGACGCTTAGAGCTAAGGATTTCTACCTTTGCATTGTTCATGAAGTTTTTACTGCAGAACACCTGGCATATTGTCAAATATCCTTGGAAGACCATTGGGATACACACCTTCTTAATTACTTTCTGCCTGACAACTGCTGGGGTCCAACCCCAGCAGGTCCAGGGGTCCCCAAAGGTGTGAACGGAGTCGGCGAAGAAGGAATGACATGGAGACAGTGTTCAGTTGATAAGCAGCCTAGCCA
>NW_006291728.1:948968-962300 GCF_000327345.1 Myotis davidii | reverse complement strand
AGTTACAGTGAGTAACTACCCGCCTGGCACTTAGTTAGGGGGTTTTATTCCCTCCCTAACTTCAGGGAAAAATCCCTACCTGGGGAAACAACCTTTCTCAGAGAGGTGACCTTGGTTAAAACACAGCGCCAAGAAGGTGAGCAAACATATTAAGAACAGTATGCCATATACGCCAGGTCCCTTGAAACATATGCTGTGCAGATGTTTCTTCCCTGCAGCGACTGTGTCAAGCAGCAAGGATGGACCAGCTCCCAGCAGACAACAACATTCCAATAAGTCTAATTTCACAGAAAATTAAAGGTTCCAAAAGCTTCATAGAAGGATCTATCTCCTATACTTGATTATGAATTTTTTTAAAAAAAGTTGTGATAAATCCTAACCAATGCCTGACTATAGCTATTGCTTATAAATTCAATCTCATACAAATATTCAAGGAAGAGTTTTGTTATCTTTTTATACACCTAACTTTAGTGTAATGGGTTGAATAGTCCACCCCCAAAAGAAAAAAATCTCATGTCTATCCAGAATTTCAGATCTTGATCTTATTTGGAAATAGTCTTTGCAGATATAATTTGTTAAATTTCTAATAAAATTATTTAGGACTTAGATTGGACCCTAAATCCAATGACTGGTGTCCTTATAAGAAGCAAAGAGGACACTGAGGCACCAAGGAAAATACACTGTGAAGATGGAGGCAGACATTAGGATGATGTGTCTTACAAGCTAAGGAATGCCAAGGCTTATCAGCAACCACCAGCAGCTAAGAGAGAGGCATGCGATAGTTCCTCTCTCCAGCCTCCACAATGAACCGCCCCTGCCAGCACCTTTGATTTTGGATACTTGGCCTCCTGAACTATGAAAGAATAAATTGTTTTAAGTCACCAGTTTGCGGTACTTTGTTACTGAAGCCCTTGGAGATGAATATGCTTAGAAAGAGCCTTAATTCAATACTTTCAATAATTAATTTGGATAAATTTCCCTTGTCCATGCCTACAAGATTTTCATCTTCTCCATTGGCCTATCACTTGAGAATACTTTACACTAACTAGCAGTACTTGATAATGACAACGTCCTACTCTCTGAAACCAATGGATATTTGGGGCTGTGTGGATTAGAACTGTCTCAGTTTTCACACTGACTGCCAAAAAAAATATTTCCCCTGCAAATCAATCCATAATCTCTTGTAATTCTGAAAGTGCCTTCTTTCTTGACCTATGTGTCACAAAATTAAACAGACAAACAATGACATTCTTACTGAGAAATTACAGAAAGATGTTTCCTTCCCCATTTTGGTACCTAAACTGACTCTTTTTTATTGCTCTTTCTTTCAATTTCAGTAGGTTTAGTGTTAGATAATGAAAGGATGAAAGTATCCCCAATGTTTACTTAGGTCCAGGCATGAAACTGAGCTCTGGTATGATTAACTAGATATAATATTAGCATTTAATGTTGAGAAGTATTTTTTCAATGGAAAATATGAAGGACAATTTTGTCTTAATTCCCTGGTCAAGTAAGTTCTATTTCCTCTCTACTTTCCCACTTACCTTGTTGCAAATAATTATAATATTCATATTTTCAGTTTGAACCTCTCTGTGATGCAAGCCTCACATTAAATCTCAGATCTTTTTAATGCTATGAAGTGACTGGAATGCAACTTCTTTTGTTGTTAATCCTCACCTGAGGATATTTTTCCATTGATTTTTGGAGAGGGTGGAAGGAAGGAGAGACACAGAGAGAGAAACATTGATGTGAGAGAGACACATCGATTGGTTGCCTCCCACACGTACCTGACTGGGCCCAGTGATCGAGCCTGCAACCAAGGTATGTGCCCTTGACCAGAATCAAACCCGAGACCCTTCAGTCCAGGGGCCAACACTCTAACCACTTAATTAAACCAGCTAGGGCATGGAATGCAACTTTTTAAAGAGTTTTTCTCTTTCAAGTTTTTTATTCCTAAAATACTTCTTAAGTCAACAGTGGAATTCTTTATTTAAAGCATTATATTTTATCACTTTTCATCTACATTGCAAATAATTAAGAAGATCCTTAGTCATAATAAACAAAAAATCATAAACAATGCTACTATGGTATATTAGTAGTCTATTGCAGTCTAGCAAATAGCCCCAGTATGTAGTGGCTTAAAACAACAAATATTTATTATCTTCCATTTTCTGTGTGTTGGGAATCCAGGTGTGCCTCATCTGGGTGTCTCTGACTCCAGGTCTCTCGCAGAACCGCAGTCACATTATCAGCAATGGCTGCAATCATGTCAAGGTTCTACTAGGGGAAGATCTAATTCCAAACACACTCACAGAGCTGTCGGAAGGCTGTAGGTTGCCCCTGGCTTTTAGATGGAGACATTGGTTCCTTGCCATATGTGACTCTCCAAAAACAGCTCAAAGCATGATAGTCATACTCCCTCAAAGTGAGTGACCAAGACAGCAAAAAATCAATGAATAGGGTACCAAGAGATTGCATCCTGGGGTGGGCACCCCAGGATGCAATCTCTTGGTACCCTATTCATGTAAGTAGCACCCTGCCTCTTTTGCTGTATTATATTACTAATAAGGGATTCATGAATCCTTGCCCACAGTCAAGGGGACAATGATGACACAAAAAGGCACGAATACCAAGAGGCAGGAGCCATTGGGGACCATCTTAGAGGCTGCCTACCACATATGTCTAAAATATTGCTCCTGGATGAAAGGTCTCCAGACCCCCTCCAAAGCCATTAGATTGCCATATATCAATTTGTGAATATTTTAATGGCTTTGTCTTTAATAATCATTAAAAACATCATTTGGTTAACTTTGGTATTCTAATACAATGTGTGCATATTTCTAAATTTTGTTTGTTCTCCTAGTACAAGACATTTTAAATTGTATTTTTGAGATTTTTTAATAAATAAAGCCTGAGTTTTCAAGTGTTACTGATTGCCAGATATTTTCTTATACATTGAAAAAAATGGAAATTCCTCAATCTTGTAAGCATGCCACCTATTAGAGAGAGATCTTTTAAGCTTAGGAGATACCAATTAGGTAATGAGGTCAATCAAAGGAATAAGCAAATCATCCTGAGTTTCAGTTTTAATTAGTAAAAAAAAATAATAATCATAATAAATAAAATACCTGATATTTAATTTTGCCCAAACCTTAGGTTTCAAGGCAAGAAATCATGAAAATAGCCTCTGGAGTTTCGATAATTTTATGTATCTTTTTTGGCCAGAAGCTCATCCAACATGACACGTCACAAAATTGCCATACAGTTCTTAAAATGCAATTCACGTTATTCATTTCATGCAAAGTTGGTAGAACATGCATGGCTTTTTCTTAACTCCCAATACAGTAACATCAGCCCTGAACATGCAACTCATATAAATCACCCTGGAGTACAAATGAGGCTGACTTTATATACTACAGTGTCTGCTGATGCTAAAGACAATCAGTCTCATCACTCTTGCATAGCTAATATCTTATATAACATTTCAAATGAATAATTTCAAGCCCAGTTGCATGGATATAATTTCTTAGCAATTTTTACTTATCTCTTAATGCTGGTCCTAGGTTTAATTGAGTGTCTAATAATTGCTCAATTTTGCTTTGTGGAAAGGTAGTCTGTGCTCATCTATTTGCATTAATGCCTAACATCTTTTGTTTTTGTGATTCAGTCAAGCCCCTTTGGCTGTTGATTAAACACATTGCTAATATTTCCACTGACATGTTTTCCTGGGCGTGTGTGTTAGTTTGGTGAATATTTATGAGCTCATCTGATCCCTGTTCATAATATTTAAAGATTGTTAAGAAAAATTATGTTGGCTGACAATGTTGTGACAAATGTGAACGTCAGTGGTAGAAAGGAAAAAAAAAACACACTTACCTTTGAAATGACAAACCTTGATAAATTTAAAAATCAGATGTGGTGATGAGGTTTATGAAGAAAAAAAGACTCCTAGGGGAAATAAAGGACAACAAATGCACCTACAGCACAAAGCTTAAAGCTTAAGTTGCTAGATCAGTAATAAGCAAGGCACATAGAAAAATAACTTACTGCATGAGAATTGATCAAGATTGATGAAGAAAGTCACCAAGTGATTAAGGAAAAAATGTCACTGTATTAGAATTAAAATGTTACCCAGAAAATAGAATGAAATGGTGAGAGATTGGTTTATTAAGGCAAAAAAAGGGAAATTAAAGAAATTCAAGTCATGATAAATAAAGATGTACTGGTAAGAATTAATTGGAACCAAGGTATAGTAGATGGAAATAAGCTATGATCGATAAAAGTTGTTTAAACTCATAAAATAGTAGCTGCTAGAAGCTTAGTATGACAATATAAAAGAACAAAAGAGCGTGTGAGTGAAATATGAGGCTAATGTTGCACATAGCTCCTTCACATTATCTTTACCACAGTTTACAGGAGATAAAAGTCATATTTCAGAGGTTCCTGAAGAGGAACATGAAATGTTAAAACAAAGGCAATTATATTCATGCTAAAACAGGTAGCAACACAATTAGAATGATTAAATGCTGGTAATGTTTAAGACTTAAAGAATTAAATTCTAACTTAATGAAGCTACAATGAGTCCAAAGTGGCCAGCTCCTAATGAAGTAGCTACCCTGTGACGATGACATGCATTGGCCATGTTTGGAGCATTAAATATTGGTAGCAAATTAAGAATTTTATGTTGTATGACTAAGCAGAGCTTCACTTTTGACTATCAAATCGGGCCTTTAAATTATATTTATTAAATTCTAAAAAGTCAAATTACAATTGTGTTTCAGGTTTGTATGATGACTGCTGAAGTGTTCCCATTATGACTCAAGATATTTAGAAACTTGAAGGAGAAATGTAGTTTGTGGCTAAGAGTATAATTTCTGGCATCAGACAAACCAACCTGTCTCTGGGACAAAAGAGTTGTATAAACTTGGGAATGTTATTTAACCTCTCAGAATAACCCTGAGTCTTGACCTGAAAATGAGGGTTACAATTGTAGCCAAATCTTACTGTGGTTGGAAGGATAAATGAGGGAATAAAAGTAAAACACTTAGCAAGTGTCTGGCACACAATAATGGGACTAAACTGAGGTGCTTCTTGAAATAATTACAACTGTAATGCAAATGAAGCATTTAGCACTGTATTTGGTTCAATGTATATTCTCTAATATGTTATTTATAAAAATAAGATTAGATTTATTAAAATTTTATAATTATAGGAAATATAGAGATGAGGAAAATAGCTATACACAAAACTGCCTGAAAATGTAAAGTGAAAATTTTTGATGATATAATGAATGAATGAATAAATGAAAGTGTCAAATATACAAAATTATTGAGTAAAAATTATAATGTATCACATTGAGCCACATTATCCAAAACCCCCGAATAGCCAACGCAATCTTGAAAAAGAGAAGCAAAGCAGGATTTCAAATTTTATTACAAAGCTATAGTAATTAAAACAGTATGGTATTCACATAAAAATGAACACATAAACAAAAGGGATAGTATAGAGAGCCAAGAAATAAACCACACGTATGTGGTCAATTAATTTATGACCAAAAAACCCAAGAATATACAATGGGGAAAGAACATTCTCTTTAATAAATGGTGTTAGGAAAACTAGACCACCAGATACAAAAGAATGAAACTCAGTGAAGGAAGTCAGTCAGAGAAAGACAAATATCATATGATTTCACTACATGTGGAATGTAGATAACAAAATAAAAGAACAAACAAAATTGAAACAGACTCATAGATACAGAGAACAGACTGATGTTTGCCAGAGGGAAGGGATGGTGGAGGAGTAGGTGGAAAAGGTGAAGTGATTAAGTACAAATTGGTAGTTACAAAATAGTCATGGGGCTGCAAAGTACAGCATAGGAAATATAGTCAATAATACTGTAATAACTATGTATGATGCCAGGTGGGTACTGGAAATATCGGGGGGAACACTTTGTAAAGCATATGATTGTCTAACCACTATACTGCACACCTTAAACATATAAAATAATGTTGAATGTGAACTATAATTTAAAAATCAAATTAAAAAAGAATGAAACTTGACCACTATCTTATACTATACAGAAAAATTAACCAAAATGGACTAAAAACTTGAATGTAAGCCCTGAAACCATAAAATTCTAGCAGAAAACATAAGTGGTACACTCCTTGATGTAGGTCTTGGCAATGATTTTTTTAAATCTGACACCAAAAGTAAAAACATCAAAAGCAAAACTATACAACTGGGACTATAGCAAGCTCAAATGCTTCTGCACAGCAAAGGAAACCATCAATAAAATGAAAAGGCACTCTATTAAATGGGAGAAAATATTTCTAAATCTTATCTATATATAAAAGACTAATATGCAAATTGTCCCTGTGGGAGTTCAACCAGGAGACTGGGAGTTCGATCACTCTCTATGATGTGTGCTGACCAGCAGGGGGCAGCGTGAAAGCAGAGGGCAGCCAGGCAAGGGAGGCCCCAGCTGGCAGCTGGGGAAGAGAGGCCTTGGCTGGCAGCCTGAAGGCGCTGGAAGGCCCTGATCGTCCCTGATCGCCAGCCAGGCCTAGGGACCCTACCCATGCATGAATTTTGTGCACCAAGCCTCTAGTATCTTTATAAAGGGCTAATATACAAAATATGTAAAAAAACTCATATAACTCAGGAGTAAAAAAACAATACAATTTTAAAAAGTCAGAAGATCTGAATAGACATTTTTCCAAAGAAGATATATAGATGACCAACTTGTACATAAAAAATGCTCAGCATCATTAATCATCAGGGAAATGTACATCAAAACAACAATGAGATATCATTTCACACCTCTTAGAATCACTATTATGAAACAGACTAGAAATAACAAGTTTTGATAAGGATGTGGAGAAAATGGAACCCTTATGCACTGTTGGTAGGGAGGCAAATTGGTGCAGCCACTATGGAAAACAGTTTGGAGGCTCCTCAAAAATTAAAAATAGAATTACCATGTGATCCAGCAATTACACTTTTGATGTTTATTCAGAGGAAACAAAAACACTAACTTGAAAAGGTATATGCATCCTCATGTATATTGCAGCAATGTTTTACAATAGATAAGACATGGAAACAACCTAAGTGGACATCAATAGATGAATGGATAAAAAATTATGGTATACTGTATATGTACCATAGAATATTATTCAAGCATTAAAAATAATGAAATCTTGCCATTTGCAACAACATGGGTGGACCTCAAAGGCATTATACTAAGTGAAATAAATCAGATAGAAAAAGACAAATACCATGTAATCTCTCATATGTGGCATAAAAAGAAAAACAAGCTCAAAGACACAGAGAATAAGTGGTGGCCAGAGGTGGGGTGTGGTGGGTGGGAGAAATGAGTAAAGTGGGTCAAAAGGTGAAAAGAAAAATTTTTGAAAAAAAATTAAAAAGTGAATATCATACCAAAATGTGCACAGATATATACTTCCCTGATCCAAAAATCATTTAAAATGAGGAATGTAAAGTCCATAAAAATAAATATTTGTGTCAATCAAATGGAATTAAATTGTTTGAAGTATAAGTGGGATATTGAATTTTAAAACAGAAAAGAAAGGTGGTAGATCTTTATGCTATTTAGTCTTTCCATCTAAAAATATTAGACTACAGTAATCTTCATTGATTACTATTTTAAGCACATTTTATAACTTATTTTCATATGATCTTATATATATATATATTTTAAATATTATTTCTTGATATTGAAAGACTTTGTTGCAATTTTTAATATGACCACTATATTTTATTTTCCAATTGGTTAATTTGGTATATAAAAATATCAGTAATTTTTTGTATATTGTATCAATCTAATTTCTGAATGGTTGTGGATGCTTTACTGGATTTTTAGTTGCTTTTCTGGTTTATTTTTATTTCCATGTTAACCAACATATGGTCTTTTAAGAATGACAGTTTTGTTCCTCCATTTTTGTGATAAATATCATGAGTTGTTCAATATCCATTTGAGCCCTCTTTTAACTGCAGAGAATTAAAGCTGTAAACTATATTGCCCAAAGTGTCTTACAGCTCAGATTCTGGATATGATTTAGGTTAAGTAAATCCTATTCACTCAAATCCCACTTTAATTTGGAAATAAGTTATATATAAAGAGAGGCAAATGCAAGTCATCCATTTTTCTGGCATATATTATAGCCAACACATTATGATTATGCAGTCACAATCTAATTTGGTAGCTTTCTTATTGGCAGACAACTTCTTGATATGTTAGTTTCCTCATGACAGAGGCTATTTTGGTGTCCCAGTTCTTTAAACTGGTTTTAGGAATTATTCCTGGTGGATTCTGTTTCTTCAGCTTTCCCAATGATTAATAAATACCTCTTTGATTTCTATTGTTTGAAACTAATAAAATCTGACCAATATGCTTTTCAATATTTAAAATGGATAAAATTTTCCTGTCTTATTGCAATGGATAGCAATGCAAGAATTATGTTGAAGTGCTAGCAGTAATAATAGATATCTTCATCTTTTTTTCCTAATTTATATTTAAATGCATTATACTTAACTACTAAGAATAATGCTTGATGTGGCTTTATATGGAACAAGTTATGGAACTCCCTTTATAATTTAAAAAGAAGAGGTTATTAATTTAATATAAAAATGTGGCTTGAGATTTATGAAATATCCAATATAATAAAGAGGTAATATGCAAATTGACCATCACTCCAACACAAGATGGCCACCCCCATGTGGGCACAAGATGGCCACCACAAGATGGCCAGCAGGGAAGGGCAGTTGGGGGCAACCAGGCCAGCAGGGGAGGGCAGTTAAAGGCAACCAGGTTGGCAAGGGAGGGCAGTTAGGGGTGCCCAGGATGACAAGGGAGGGAAGTTAGGGGTGACCGGGCCAGCAGGGGAGGCCAGGTGGGGGCTACCAGGCCTGCAAGGAAGGGCAGTTAGGGGCAATTGGACTACATGTACTCACAACTGTAAACCTACTTTTGCCCAGCTCTGTATAGATTTCCTAATGTTAGGACTTTTTTTTTTTCTTAAACCTCACCTAAAGATATGCTTTTATTGATTTTAGAGAAAGAGGAAGGGAGAGAGAGAGGAAAAAGAATCAATGTGAGAAACATTAATTGGTTGTCTCCTGTATTTGCTTCCACAAGGTATTGAACACGTAACACGGATATGTACCCTAACTGGGAATCTAATCCAGAACCGTTGGTGCACAAGACAATTCTCCAATCAACTGAGCCACACTGGTTGGAGCTTAGGCCGTTTTTGAAGTTTGGAGATAGATGTTAACTGTATATTTATATACGTTAAATGTAGAGCTTCATTTTACTTATTTTATAATTAGTAATGAAAAGTTGTACAACATATGATATTTAAAATTTTCTTTTTTCTGAGAGAAAAGAAACTTTTTTTTTAAATTTCTGGAGATAGGACAGCACTAAGAATGATACAGAGCTTTGATACCTACATAAGGTCAAAAAAAAGTGTCTAAAATTTGATCCTGAAACACCAATTCAAAAGAACATATGCATTTCTATGTTCATAGAAGCATTATTTACAATAGCTAAGATTTGGAAATAGTCTAAGAACCCATCAGTAGATGAGTGTATAAAAAAGCTGGTATATTTACACAATGGAATACTACACAGCCATAAAAAAGAAGGGCTTCTTAACCTTTTGCGGTAGCATGGATGGATCTGAAGACTATTATGCTAAGTGACATAAAGAAACAGTAAGAGAGAGAGACAAATACCATATGCTCTCACTTATATGTGGAATCTAATGAACAAAATTAACTGAAGAACAAAATAAAAAAAGGGCATGGATACATGGAACAGTCTTCCAGTCGTCAGAGAGGAGGGGGAAGGGGACTGGATGAAAGCAGGTGAAGGGATTAGCCAAAGAACATATGTGTATAACCCATGGGCACACAAGAGTGTGGTGATGGCCAGAGGGAAGCAAGGAGTGGGCGGGGCTGGATGGAGAGTGACAAAGGGGGGTGGGGAATGGGACATATGTAATAGTGTCAACAATAAAAATAAAGGGGAAAAGAATAAATAAGAAAAAATAAAGTATAGATGCTTGTCTAGCTATCAAAATTTCTGATCTTGAGGTAATCATATGGTTCTTGAATTTTTCCATCTAAATTATTTTGCTTAGCATTATGTTCTCAAGATCCTTTCATATTATTACAAATGGCAGTATTTCATCTTTTCTTATGGCTGAGTAGTGTTCTATTACATATCTGTATCATATCATTTTTGCCCGATCATCTATAGAAGGACATTTCAGTTGTTTCCATGCCTTGGCCACTACGTATAATGCTACAGTGAACATAGGGGTGCATATATCATTATGAAAACTCATAGACACAGATAATCATATGGTGGTTATTATAGGGAAAAGATGGTGGGGAGGAGGTAGTAAAGGGTAAAGGGATTTGAATATATGATGACAAAAAGAGATTTGACTCTGAGTAGTGAATACACAATGCAATATACAGATGGCATATTATGAAATTGTACACTTGAAACCTATATAATTTTATTAACCAATGTCATTATAATAAGCTCACTTTAAAAAAAACAATTTTATATTCATGTGTACTTTGTCCTAAGGTCTTCTACTTAAATTGTATATTTGTAGACATATTTTTTTGTGTTAGATATCTTAGTATTAACATCTCAATGAAACTCTGACAGTCTAGATCAAAGGTAGAAAAAAAAAATTAAGTGCCAGATAATAAATATTTTTTAGCACTGTTGGCAATATGGTCTCTGTTGCAACTTTTCAATTCTTCCATTGTAGTGTGAAAGCAACCATAGATTATGTATAAGCAAATAAATATGACTATATTTCAATCAACCTTCATTTAAAAAACAGGCAATGGGCTGGATTTGGCTGGCAGAATATACTTTGTCAAACCCTAGCCTAAATATTTGTTCAACTTCTAACATAAATAAAATAAAATATTAGACCAAACAGGCTATAAAAATGTGTACCTGTTAGCAAAACAATGCCAATTGCATTTACTATTTCAAAGTCATATGCTTCAGTGAAGTAATCCTTGGCTAAGAAAAAGTCATACATATACAGATGCTATTACTTACAACAAAGATCAATACAATAAAGTAAAAATAGGTTTTATTGTGGTACAACTTCTGACAACATTAACTTTAGCTTTTAAAGAAAATATGTTTGTGCTTGGAGTATTTAGTCAACATCTGGGTAGCAACAATCTATATATATAAAAGCCTAAGTGACCATTGCAATCGAATGCCAACTGAAGAGGCTGTGTAGGGGGACTAGACAGGCAGGGGAGTTAGTGAGGGGCGACCAAATGACTGAGCAGCAGGCTTCGTGGGGCGACCAGGCTGGCAGGGGGGCAGTTAAGGGTGATCAGGTTGGCGGGGGGCGGGCAGGAGGGGGGATCAGGCAGGCAAGCAGGTGAGCAGTTAGGAGCCAGCGGTCCCAGATTGTGAGAGAGATGTCCAACTGCCGGTTTAGGCCCGATCCTCCCAGCAGTCAGGCATCCCCTGAGGGGTCCTGGATTGGAGAGGGTGCAGGCTGGGCTGAGGTCCCCCTCCATCCCATGCATGAATTTCTACTAAACAATAATAAAGAAAGTACTAAATAATAATAAAGAAAGAAATATTTAGTATTTCTTGCCAATATGCTAGAGCTGCCCTTTTATTTTGAGGAATTGACTTCATAAGAAAGTAAGAAAAGATAGAACAAATTAGGGTACAAAACAAAGAGTGCCTATTTTTATTGTTCTGCTGTCTATATTGATAAATATCCAGCCTCAGAGAAAAGGACAATAATAGTATAACAATCAATAAACAGACAAATTTTTCTCCCTTGTCATTATACCTCAACTACTAAGAGGGATGTTGAACTTTCCAACCTTAATCGTGGATCTGCCTATTCTCCATTTCTATCACTTTTGTTCTATGTATATTAAAATCCTATTATTATAAAAATACACATTGAAGGTTTTATGTCTCCTTGATCAATTACTCTCTTAATTCCTATGAAATGTCTATCTCTATCCCTGGTAGTATTCCTTGTTCTAAAATATTCTTTGTTTGTTCCTATATAATAAAGAGATAATATGCAAATTAACCCTCACACCCTCACAAGATGGCTGCCTATGACCAGGCCGGCAAGGGGATTAGTGAGGGACAACCAAACAACTGAATAAACAGGCTGCATGGGGCAACGAGGCCAGCAGGGGGGACAGTTAGGGGCAACCAGGCCAGCGGGGGTGGGCAGTTAGGGGCAACCAGGCTGGAAGAGGGGGGCAGTTGGGGGCAATCAGGTAGGCAGGCAGGTGAGCAGTGAGGAGCCAGTGGTCCTGGTTTGTGAGAGGGGGCAGACTGGGCTGAGGGCCGGCCCCTCTCCCAGTGCATGAATTTCGTGAACCTGGCCTCTAGTATTAGTATGTTATGGTGTTCTATCAGTGTTTACATGATATATATTTTTCTATTTTTTTATTTTAACCTCTGTTATTACATTTAAAGTGGATTTTCTATAGACAGCTATAAGTAGGTCTTGGAATTTTTATCTAATCCTATCTAATAATAGACAAACATAGTAACTGACGGTACCTTTGCTACACTTCCCATTGGCTAATCAGGGTGATATGCAAATTAACCATCAACAAAGATGATGGTTAATTTGCATACATAGGCGAAATGCTGGGAGAGGAAAGGGGAAGGACGGAAGAAGCTGCCTGCTGCTGATGGTGATCGGAAACCCGTCTTTGCCCTGCTCCCCGGCCCGTGATGGGAGAACCGGGGTCGCCTTTGCCCGCCCCCCCGGCCAGTGATCGGAGAAGCCAGGTAGGGCAGGGAAGAGGCAGCTGCCAGCGACTGTCTCTTCCCTACCCCGGCCCCACCGTTGATCGGTGATCAGAGAAGCCAGGTGGGGTAGGCTGGTGTTTGGAGAAGTACCTGTATTTTTTTTTTCAAAGTACCTGTATTTTTAATAATTTCTTGACATGGTAAAAGAATTTTATATTATGATCCAAGGGCGGTGGGGTGAGGAGAAGGAGCAGCAGAACAATCCAACAAAGACAAAGGGAAACAGAAATGCATGGTGGAAGGGATTTGAAGGGTGGGTAAGGGCACTGCCCAACTAAAATGCAATTGGTTTGTTACTGAGTACTATTCATGGGAAGACAGCATCCTGACTCCTTCTCTATACAGCATATTGGGAGTGAAAATGATACACGCAGGTGGAAATATAATTAGGGGTTGGAAGATGGACAGGGAAAAAAGAAGTCATAAATAGACACTGAGAGAGTCACTGGCTGGCTGGGCGCAAA
>NW_006291728.1:939409-948552 GCF_000327345.1 Myotis davidii | reverse complement strand
CTGAAAACTTTGCAATGATGAGAATTAGTGAAGATTTGAATCAACTAAAATAGTTGACAGGGACAATTCTTCCATCTTTGAAAATATCTACATCAAATCTGTTTAGATTTTCATCTGCATAATATAACACATTCTGACAAGACCACCACCACCACCAATGTGGTCAGTGTTGTGCCGATAAATGTTTAATAACTGAGGGACCTACCCCCCTGAGTGCACAAATTTTTGTGCACCGGGCTACTAGTCTTTAAATATGTCTATTAGTTAGCATTTTAAATCATTTATATTATTGGTTTGGTTAAGTTTAAATCTATTGTCTTGGTATTATTTTTTGTTTCCTTTTTGTTGTAATATCTTATTGTGCATAACTCAAGATTTAAAAAAATTAATTCCATTTTATCTCCTTTATTTGCTTAATACTTATACCTCTTTGATTTAAAATTTTAGTGGTTGCAATAGCATGTGAAAAATTCATCTTTATTTTACCTTATTATACCTTCAAATTCTATCATTCTTAAATTCTTGTATTTCAATAATTATCAAAGTACTCGCCTTTTTTTCTTTTCCATGTACCACATAAAAACCACTCATATCTCAATTACTAAGCACATACCATGTGCTATTTTCTTTATATCCTCTATTTAATGTCAAAATAATTGCAAGTACCAACATCAAAACATAATTTATATGTTACAATGAGAAATAATTTTTAGAATCTGGAAGTGCTGATTTGCAGTTCAGAATTTTGCTGGGTTGGCTAGGTAGCCTTCTGGTTTTAGTTAGACTTGCTCACATAGGTGAGTGTGGACTGTTTGTTACGTGATTTAGGATGGCCTCAACTAGAAAAACTGGTGTGATTCTGTGTCTTTCAAGCTCCAGCAGATTAACTTGGGCATGTTCTCATAGTAATGGCAGAATGAAGAGTAAGCAAGTCCAATTAAACAGCGCTTTCAGGTTGATGTTTGTATTACAGTTTGATAACATTGACCAAAGATAATCAAAACTCCAAGCCCAGTGTTAGAGTGACAGGAACTACAAATTGACAAGTAGATACTAAAAAAATAAAATAAAATAAGGCAAAAAAATAAAATTCTTTTTAAAAATATTTTGATTTTTTTTATCATTATGTCCCCTTCCACCCCTCCCACTGACCCCCTTCAGTCCACCCCTGCCCCCCGCCCCAGGTCTTCAGCATCCTATTGTCTGTGTCGAGTGAGATCAGGTGATACTTGTCTTTCACTTAGCATGATACTCTCCAGGTCCCTCCATGCTGGCTCAAAGGGTAAGAGATTCTTCTTTCTTACTGCTGCATAGTATTCCATGGTATAAATGTACCATAACTTTTTTATCCACTCATCTACTGATGGGCACTTGGGCTGTTTCCAGATCTTAGCTATTGAAAATTGTACTGCTATGAACATAGGGGTGCATACATTCTTTCACACTAAATGTAAGTACTAGGGACACAAAGGGAAATAAAATCCCATCATTGTCCGCAGGAGTAGGGCTCAGTGTTTACAGAGTGAGAAAGGCAAACATGTAAACAAATAAATGCAGTCACATTTAAAGATGTTTAAATAAAATCCATACATGGAACAGCAGCTGGTACAAAGATTCTCAATGGGAGGAGAGAGGAGGAAAATGGATATGAGGAAAATCTTCATAGAAGTAATGCTTGATATAAGTTTCAAAAAAAAGTAGGAGTTATAACATGAGAACATCTTGTTCTGGCATTTTGAACCAGCTCAAAAGGTTATCTAGAATTTAATCATTAAAGCAATTGTTTCACAGACCACTGATAAGAATAAAAGTCAAAGAAAAGTAAAATACTATCTAACTCTTAACATTTTTGTAATGGTCTCAAATAAAATTATGACAAATATTGACTGTTATTTTTAATGAAAACAAATATAATTTTTATATTTATTTTACAAAAATATGCTCAGATATCCTAGTAGCAAATTTATTTTTATGGGTTTTTTTTGGTGCACTTATGGAGTTCTAGGATTCAGAAATAACTATTATAATATGTACATCTGCTATTTTTCTTTCATTCTCAAATCCAAGAAGTACTGAAAATGTCAAATGAATTGATGGGAAATGAAAATAAGAAACTATTTTTGGCTAGAATATGAGGTTAGTTTTTAAAATGAAGAGATTCATATGATAATTAATTCTTTGAAATATATAAAGTTTTAGATAATACTTAGCAAATATAGTTAAGTTAGAGGAGCATAACTGTTTATTGAAAACTCATTTAGCCCTAGATTTATAGATTCACATATTTTCAATTTTAAAAAGCTCTTCTCAATCCCTCAACTAATTTCCTATATCTCTTGAGCACCATCAAATTGTTAATATTTTTATGTAAATAATAAATGTAACAGACTACCTTAAGAAACTGACAGGAAAAATTATCACTCTCACTGTTGCAAATCAAAGTGGAATGTAATTAGTCTGCTACCATTTACTAGCCAAGTCTACTCCTTGCCAATCAGAAAACAAGGAGTTATTGCTGGGGGTAACCAATTTGAGGAATATTTTACGAAAAAATGACTAGAAATTCTAGAATAAGACAGTAGAAGACCAAAATCTGAACCTAAAAGTTGAAACTTATTTACCGCCTGCATATTAACTGAATCTCATTGAATGAATGAATGTTGAATCTTTTCCCTTATTGTATTACCTTATTTAATTGTTTAATGTATATGCCATTTCACTCTAACACAATTGTAAATTCACCAAATGTAGGAACCATGCGCTCTACATATTTTTCTTTTTTGTGTGTGTTTTAAATGGAAGTCCATAGAAACAGTCATATTTAATACAATTTAGAAAAAAATAAAACAAATTAATCCATGATATCCACACCTTAACTTCTCTTCTGCATATTATTATTTTCTAACCCTTCCCCCATATAAGATCTTTTACATAATTGAAACAATTTGGTATACCTAATTGTATACTTTAAAAACTTAATAGTGGCACAATATATGAATTTATTGGCTGATCACCATGTATCTTTATCCCCTTGTTTCACACGTAGAATGTTCCCAGCTGTTTTCTCTCACACATAATGCTATCATGAATATTTTTATTTTTATAGTTTATGCCATACTATAAAATATCAGCTTAGGATGTATTTCTATAACAAATGTTGCTTGATCAAAGGGAATAGATGCCTTTATTGGCCTTACTATATATAGAGAGAGTATCATCCAATACACCGAAAGGTGGTGGGCTTGATTCCCTGGTCAGGGCACATACTCAGGTTGCGGTTAGATCCCTGGTCAGGGTGCACAGGGAAATAACCAATCAATATTTCTCTTTCACATGGATGTTTCTCTTTCTCTCCCTTCCTCTCTTTAAAATCAATTTAAAAAAAAAACATATCCTTAGGTGATGATAAAAAAAAATGTCAATGATGATAGTTAAGTTTTTAGTTTAAGTAACTAGGAAGATGGTGGTATTATTTACAGAGACAGGAAGGAGCAGAGGGGGAGCAAAGAGGTGCATAATTCATAAGCTTTTTCCACATTATGTCCTAAACTGGGAGTAAGTCCCCCTTATGCTGTCTTTAAGGATCACTCCAACACAGTTGTAGAGATTCCACTTGGGGAGGAACATGAAATTAAAGAACCATACAAAGTCACCCCAAAAACTTATAAACAGTGTATGGAATGTATATGTATAGGTATATGTATATATACTGTATGTTTATATATGTGCACATACACATATGTGGTATATGATTTATGTGTCTACATATACATAGTATATGAAATCATGAAATGATATGCAGCCACTAAGAAGGTTAAATTAGATCTATATGTACAGATGAGAAAAGATATTTAGTGAAAAAATCAAAGCTTATTACAGTGTGTACAGAATAGTAATTTTCCATAAATGAAAAAGGAATTGCATAATATGTCTTTAAATTAGGATGCCTGTATATTTAATCTGTGCAAGAATGTAGAAAAAATTGTAAGAGTATTCACATTTGGAGACCAGGACTAGGAAGAAGGGAGTCTTTTATTTTTATTATATCTGTACGTTTTAACTTTTGTGTAAATGAGCATAGAGTATGTTGTAAATGTCCCAAATGGTGAAATTATGAGATCTTTGTTTGTTTGTGTCCAAGATATAAAAGTGAATCTAATTCAAGTTTTAAAATTTTAATAGGTGACAAATTAGTTGAGACAGAAATTGAGTGCCATTACTAAGTTAAAAGAAGCTACCATACATGAGTGCCCTACAACCTGGTGTATGAAACACATGGATTTACAAAATTGTTATAATGCCAAATTAGGCTTTGTTTCACAATGAATTTACCAAAGAGTCAATCAAATAACCATGGTACATTACATTGAATTATTTTCTTTCTAATAATTCAATTTATGTGCAACACCAAATCATAGATATCAACAATTTTAGTCATCCAAGGAACATGTCAATTGCATGAAATGATTCAACTAATAGGACATTTTGTATCCTCAGACAGATTTGCTCTGCAGTAATATATTTTACAGAAATACCATGTTTTGTAACAGCATTTGTATTTTGAGACTTATTTAATACTTTTAACAATGTTTTTTATTGTTGACAGTATTAACAGATTTCTCCCACTTCTCCCACTTTGGCCCCTACATCCAGTCCCCACCCCAACCCAGAACTTCATTGTATTATTGTCTGTGTCCATGGGCCATGCATATATGCATATATATTTTTTGATCACTTCCAGTCCCCCTCAATTCCTCCCCTCTGAGATATGACAGTCTGTTCCATGAATCTGTGCCTCTGGTCTTATTTTATTCATCAGTTTATTTTGTTCATTACATTCTATGTACAAGTGAGATCATGTGATGTTTGCCTTTCTCTTACTGGCTTATTTCACTTAGCATAATAATCTCCAGGTCCATCCATGCTGTCACAAAGGGTAAGAGTTCTTTTTTATAGCTGCACTGTACAACATCCCATTGTGTAAATGAACCACAGCTTTTTTCATCCACTCATCTACTGATGGGCACTGGGATGTTTCCATATCTTGGCAATTGTAAATAATGCCGCTATGAACATAGGAGTGCATATATAATTCCTGACTGGTGTTTCAGAACTCTTAGGATATGTTCCCAGAAGTGGGATCACTGGGCCAAATGGCAGTTCCATTTTTAATTTGTTGAGAAAACTCCACACTATTTTCCACAGTGACTGCTCCAGTCTGCATTCCCACCAGCAGTGTAATAGGGTTCCTTTTTCTCCATATCCTCACCAGCACTTGTTGTTTGTTGATGGTAGGTATTCTGACAGGTCTGAGGTAATTCCTCATTGTCATTTTAATTTACATCTCCAGATCTAATTTGTTTGTCAGCTTATTTTGTTCATTTGATTCCACATATAAGTGAAACAGACTGATACATCTCAAAGGGAAGGCGGGAGGTGGATGGGTAGGTGGGGAGAGTTTAAACAAATAACTTGTATGTATAAATGCAAAACCCATGGACACAGACGATAGTGTGGTGAAGACTTGAGAGGGAGTTGTAGGGTAGAGGGAGTCAATGGGGGAAAATAGGGATATCTGTAATATTTTCAACAATAAACATAATTTTTAAATGTATATAAAAAGAGCCCTTAAAGAATTCATGTATATCCATTTTTCTGGTAGAATCAATTCTACTGCATTGTACAGTGGGGGTGATTCTGAGATTTCAATTTTTCCTATTATCAAAATTCTTCATAAATGGGAGTTGAGGGGATTTAATACGTTGTCTGGATCAAGCAACTGCATCCATTTATTACCACATCCCTTCACGTATTCACTATATCATCAAACTGAGTCAAAATGTGACAGATTGGTGAAGATGGACAGGGCCAGGTGAAAATGGACTGAGGGCGTATGTAACTGAGAGGAAAATAAATTGGGTTTCTCACACCCACAGAGCTATAAATCATGAAGAAAAATCCAAAAAGAGTCTGTGAGTTACTTTTCCTTTTTATCTCTGGAAAGTTGGAAAATCAAATATTTTCTTGCCAGTTCATTTGGATTTTCTTGTACAATGAGAAAGTATGCAAGCCCTTCCAGCATAGACATAAAGGTACAGCTGTTTGACCCTTTATCCATTGTGTGGGTTCACTTTCCCTATCTTTCATTAGGTATTGGCAGTAGCAGTCTAACCTTAGTTATAAGAGATAATGAATAAAACCATCACTATCAGCTGTTAGTTACCATGTTAGGCAGTTCCTGCTGGCTCTCTAGAAATGGGTAGTGGTGAAGTTTGAGCCCCCTGGCTTTCTCTATTTTCATTCTCTCTCCAAGTCTTAGTTGGCTAGGCTTCCTTTCTTCTGGACACATCTCCTAGATCTCCTATTGAGTGGAAATGTGAGAGAGAAATTCCTTCCCCTGAGGGCTTATCCTAGAGTATCATTGCTATTAAGTGCCACCTGAGGCAATATACAAGGTGTGGCTGGCAGATTCTAAAATGTCCACACCAAGATCCCTGCCTTTGTGTAATCCCCTCTTTTTTTAATGTGAATGGGATCTGTGATTTGCTTCTGAGACACTGAATAAGGCAAATGTGGTGGGCTGTCACTTCCATAAATTACATGACATGACCCCCATCTTGCTAGTAGACTTGTTCTGTCTTACTGGCTTTGGAGAGGTAAGCGTCCATGAAGTAAGTGGCCATGCTGGCGATTCCCATGGGTCAAAAAACGGCAGGTGGGCTCTGGGAGCTCTGGAAAGCCTCCAGCAAGAGAGTGAAAGCTTCAGTCCTGAAGTAGCAAGAATAAGAATTCTGTCAGCAACCAGATTGAGCATCCAAGCGATCTTTTTTCCCCTGATGAGGCTGCAGCCCTAGTTGCCTCCTGGACTGTCACCTATGAGACTCTGACGCTGAGTATCTAGCTAATGCTGTGCCGAGACTTCTGACTGCTAGACACTGTGAGGTAAGTGTGTGCTGTTTTAAGCCACTAAGTATGGTGATTTGATTTGCAACAATAGAAAACTAATACCCAAAAGTTTCTGAAAGATAATAAAATGCACCAGTAGCCTATTACTCAGTTATATGATATTGTGGTCTCATCAGGAAGTTCTGTCAACTGAATGACTTTTTTAAACACCTAAGATTGGTCTGACACAAAGGAATAGCAGAGCCTTCTCTAGCATTCTGGGGAGCCTTGCAATCTAAGATAATAAGTTCATTAGTAAATTAATCAGTGCTTTATGGAGATTAGGTGGAGGAGTGTAAAGGGGCAGCATGCTGATTCTTGGATAATTCTACTACGCTTCTAGTCACTCCCTATCAGCCCTCCTCTTTTGTGTCTATGATCGTGCTTGATTTGGTTTTTCTGTGTTTACTCATCTCCAACCTTGCTCTCTAACTAATGTTCTCCAAAGTAGGTAGATCTTTAAATGGATATGCCAGATATTCAAGTCACATGGAAAGGACAACATAATTTATGTATTTTTTTCTGTTCCTAGTCATTTAACTGCCTCAATCTGAAACAACATTTTGCTGTTTCATAAGCAAGGAGATTATGAGACTCTCATTCAGTACAAATGAATAGGGAGAACTGAATGAGTGTGCTTGAAGAGTCCTCAGGCTTACTGTTTCAGCAATCTTATGACTAAAAGCAGGTATAAGATCATTGATCTGACCAGAGTTCCAGGAAAAGTGAAAGCTAAGATTAAATCTCATTTCTTTATTGGAGAATTAATCAGCCTTAAAAACACAAGAAAAAGTAGCAAAGTTATTTTGGTCACATTATGTATATTAGCATGTGGATTATATAAATCTGTCCTTTTGAGATCTTTTCAGTATTTGTGGAATTAATTAATGTTTTCTAGTACCTCTGAGAGAGGATTCTGAGTACTTCTGAGAATCAGACCAGTCAAACACAGATAAGTAACTTAAAAATTACTTAAATCCCAAATGGGATCTCAAAAATCCCAATTCTGTGTTGACATCCAGCCACCAAAAATCAATTGGATCCCCTTGCTTAATTAAAAAACAAAAAAGATTTACAAAGAGCTTCATTTTGAAATTTCATGAACACAAAATATGTCTTCTCTGAATAAAATTTTCATTTGAGACTATATTTTTTTCAAATACATGAATAAGGACTAGAGAAAAAACTGCATAATATTTTATTTCTTACCTTCAATTCTGACAAATTACCAAACATATGAAAAAAATAACTAAATGCTCACTGAGTCGAAAATGGTATAAGGAATTTAGCTAGGTTTCCTAAGCTATATTCCTCAGATACTGGAGTTTGTGAGATATTAAGGATTATAACTTGAACAAAATAATTCTGGTAATAGTTTTACTCTCAAAAGAAAGCGTTTTAGAATAATAATACAGCCACTTTGGTAAATAGTTTGGCAGCTCTTCAAAAAGTTAAAAATAGCATTACCATATGACCCCCAAATCCTACCGCTAGGTATATACCTAAGAGAATTGAAAATACATGTTCACACAAAAAACAATACATGAATGTTAAGAACAGCATTATTCAAAATAGTTAAAATATGAAAATAATTCTTATGTTCATCCATTGATAAATATATAAACAAAATATGGTATAAACATACAATGGAAAATTATTTAGCAATAAAAAATAGTGAGATGTGAATACATTTTACAACATGGAAGTGACTTGAAAACATTATTCTAAGTAAAAGAAACCAGAAACAAAAGATCACATATTTCATTATTTCATTGATATGAAATGCATAGAATGGGCAAATCTGTAGAGAAAGAAAGTAGATTAGTGGTTGCCTAAGGCTGGACTCTGAAGAGCAGGGGGAGTAGGGAACTGCTATTGAGTAGGAGGCTTCCTTTTGGGTGATGGAAATGTCTGAAATTAGATAGTGATGATGGTTTCACAACTTTATGAATATACTCAAAACACTGAACTGTACACTTTAAATGAGTAAATTTTATGGTATGTGGATATTTCTATAAAGTTATTAATTAAAAATTAAATTTTAATATGAAGAAAAATATTTTTTCTTAAATATTTTTTATTGATTGTTATATATAGAGAGAAACATTAACCGGCTGCCTCTTACACGCCCCCTCCCTGGGATTGAGCTCACAACCCAGGCATGTGCCCTGACCAAGAATAAAACCAGCAACCTTTTA
>NW_006291728.1:923715-939228 GCF_000327345.1 Myotis davidii | reverse complement strand
GGAAAATCCCTACCTGGGGAAACAACCTTTCTCGGAGAGGTGACCTTGGTTAAAACACATAGCGCCAAGAAGGGGAGCAAACATATTAAGAACAGTATGCCATATACGCCAGGTCCCTTGAAACATATACTGTGCAGATGTTTCTTCCCTGCAGCAACTGTGTCAAGCAGCAACGATGGACCGGCTCCCGGCACTTTCAGTGTACAGGATGACTCTCAACCAAGTGAGCCACACCAGCCAAGGTGAAAGAAAAATCTTTTAATGCTTTTGTAACTGCTAATAGCAGTAATAGGTATACAATTATATGTTCTTGAGATATAATCTATATTTATAAAAGGCTAATATGCTGTGTCCGACCATCTGACCAGTCACTATGATGGGCACTGACCACCAGGGGCTGCCCATCAGAATTTAAGGGAATATATTTATGATGGGCACTGACCACCAGGGGCTGCCCATCAGAATTTAAAGGAATACAAAAATATTGAAATTTGTACTACACTGTGAGCTCATACAATTTGGCCCATCATTGCTTGATGTGCAAATAATAGGGGGAATAGAGGGACATATTTTCAAATCTTAGGGAGTCTGTTTCAGACAATCTATTTAAATGTGTTAAACACTAATAAACTCTTCTCTTGGGTAGGAGTATACCTACTTCCTCATGGTATTTGAGTTTCTTATAATTGCAACTATATAGAAATTCTATAATTCCCTTAAATTCTGAGATTTTTCATTGTTTGCTTTTTATCAGCAAGATTTGGGAGTGTCCTTTCCCTAAACTTAGATTCTTCTTAATCCCCTTTTCCAAAGGACTACAACCAATGATGTCTCCCTACCCTTGTCTCCTGGATGAAGGCAGCAATTTTCCTTGAGTGTGGGCCTCAGGAGGTTAGGGCTAACCTTGAGGTTTCTGTTTGCTTCCAGGCTGGTTAACCCTTTTTATGCAGATCCAGATTGCATCTATCTGTCAAAAAAGAACTGTGATTATGAACAGAGAAATCCCCACCACTTACCTGAAAGGGGATTTCACTGTTAAAGTGAACTCCACAATTCTTGAGTAAAGAGAAATTGAAATAAGGATGAAGTGGGTGCAGGAGGCAGGGGCAGTGGAGGTAAGGAGCATTTATGGAGGAATTCAAAATTGTAAATTCAAATTTGGTGAGAATCTTTATTGAAAAGGCTATTTGAACAAGAAAGAAACAAAATGCCAGTGTGTCTATTACTTTAGTTTAATTTCTGTTTTCATTTACAGAAGCTGTGTCAGCAGAGATGTTATTAAACAATATTATATAGCGGGACACTTTGATTCTGACTGTGTGTCTGTTTATAGGCAGCATCTACTTTTCTCACAACTGTCAATAATGCAGGTTCCTTATGTCTTCTTTCAATGGTGAGCTCACATTTTCAATTTGTTTGAGTTGAACAGTCACTGTGAATTCTGATTAGTTGTTAGACATAAGAAGATAGGGCACCTTGCCAAATGGAATAAAAAAGTTTTAAGCAAAATATATCCTTTTATTATAGCGATGTATATTATAAGAAAAGACCTCACCGGAGGACTATGCTTTGAATAGTGTACGTTACT
Source organism: Myotis davidii (assembly GCF_000327345.1). Taxonomy (NCBI): domain Eukaryota; kingdom Metazoa; phylum Chordata; class Mammalia; order Chiroptera; family Vespertilionidae; genus Myotis; species Myotis davidii. Next base: position 937,640 of record NW_006291728.1, on the reverse strand, counting down.
CCACTTTGAAGAATGTATTCAGTCTTTTAGAACAGTGCCTATACTAAATAAATGCCATATTTATTTAGTATAGCCATGGAATACTATGAGACAATTTCTGCCTAAAGTTAGTGTGTAGATTAGTTTCCAGAAGTATCTTGTTTATCTGAAATAAACTTTCTTTGCATAAGTTCTGAATGGCTACTGTACAGAGGAAGCCAAGGTAACCTGGTTTATTTCTGCTGAGATTGTTCTTATCAATCCACTCTCCCAACCTAATTGAACATGTATGCTAATAATAATAATAATGCTTGCACAAAAGTTGTTTTGTCATATTATTATTATAGCTTGCAGCTTCCATAACAATAAAAGGTAAATTTCTGTTCTTTATAAGCCACCCAGTCTATTTTCTTTTTATGATAGCAGCCAGAATGGACTAAGACTAGAGCACTTTCTAAATACACTATCAAACATTAATCCAATCTCTTTAATTAAAATTTTAGTTGAAATTTTAAAATGGGTAACCCAAAAGAGCTTTCAGGTCTTAGCAAGCTTAATTGGCACCCTCTAGCCAGAACAGTATTTCGTAAATGAATATTAAAACTTCTAAATACAGGCTCATTGTATACCCATTGAATATTCTGAAAGGAATCATGCACACTTAAAAAGGGGCTGCATGTATTTTGGTAAATGGAATGAACAATTAAAAGATTATAAAATATAAATTTGGACCATATTTTTGTTTGCTGGACATTACAATGTACAATGAACAGACAGGCGTGTAGCTAGATAACTTTCTAGCTTATTAATATTTCAGAAATCTTTACAACTTGGCTAAGAACAAATAATTTGGGATTAGAATTTATTAAAGGATGTTCCTAATATTTGATCAGGAGACCTTGGAATTTTATCTTTTTAAAACATTCTATTAATTATTTTAAAACAAATATTATAAATCTTTAAACCACAGACTCAAAAATAATATATTTTTCCACAAATAATTAAATTTAATAAGAAATCACAGAATCAGATTCAATAAAACCAAAGATAACATATTCTGCAAAATTCAATGATGAGCACCAGAAATTTTCATTTGTACCAACTTAGCAGGTAACTTGGTAGACTGCTATGGACTCAATGAAACCCTTAAAATTCATGTGTTGAAATCCTAACTCCTAAGGTTAGGGTATTAGGAGGTTTTTAGAACATGATTAGGTAATAAGGACACAGCCCTCGAAAATGGAATTAGCCCCTTATAAAAGAGACTCCAAAGAAATCTTTTGTCCCAGTCCACAAAGTCAGGACACAATGAGAAGTTGGTAGTCTGCAACCCAGAAGAAGGCTTTCACAAGAACCTAACCATTCTGGCACCTTGATCTCAAACTTGCAGCTTCCATAACAATGAAAGGTAAATTTTTGTTGTTTATAAGCCACCCAGTCTATTGTATTTTTGTTATAACAGCCAGAATAGACTGAGACATAGAGTAACCAAGTTCCCTTCCTTCTTCTCAACCTTCATTAATATTTATTGTCTCCATACAGAAAGATAAATTTACTGAGTTCAGAGACCTTTCTTTCTTCTTTAAATTAATTAAGAACTAGTTTATACATAGTAAAATATATAATAACTAGAGGCCTGGAGCATGAAATTTGTGATTGATGGGGGATCCTCTCTGTCCAGCCTGCATCCTCTCTAATCCGGGACCCCTCGGGGGATGTCCAACTGCCAGTTTAGGCCTGATCCGGGGATAGAGCCTAAACTGTCAGTCGGACATCCTTCTCACAATCAGGGACCACTGGCTCCTAACTGCTCACCTTCCTGCCTGCCTGATTGCCCCTAACTGCCCCTCCCCATGGCCTGGTCACCCTCACTGCCCTCCCCTGCTGGCCTGGTCGCCCCATGCAGCCCACTGCTCAGTCATTTGGTTGGCCCTCACTAATCCCCCTGCTGGCCTGGTCGCCCCGCACAGCCTGTTTGGACATCCGTTTGGTTGTTTTGGTTGCGACAGTCACTTAGGCATTTATATATATATAGACTAGAGGCCCAATGCACAAAATTCGTGCAAGGGGCTCGGCCAGCGCCACCCACAGACCCCACGCACCACAGCATCCACCTCTGCCTCAGTCCTTGCAGCCCCAGCTTCGTTCAGAAGGTCGTCCGGAAGGACATCTGCTCTAATTAGTATTTTACACTTTTATTATATAGGAAGCATAAAATGCAAAGCATAATAAAGCAAGCATACATATACACTCCCATCCAGCTTAAAAATAAGTGAAACAAATACAGTGAAGACCTGTGTACACCTTTACTAATCAGACACTCCTCCCTCCACTCCAGAAAAGTCACTATTCTGATTTGAGTGCATATTATTTCTAGTCATGTCTTTACATATCCATTCTATCAAATAATAGTAAGTACTATTTTGAATACTTTTAAATGTCATAAATGATGCAAGTTATTGTTTGTTCAATACTATATATTGAGTATTTATCCATGCTGACATGTGTAGATCTACATCACTTATTCTCACTGAAGGATGGCATTTCATTGGATTAATATACAGCAATTTAATAATATTTTCTTTTTTTGCTATATATTAGCATTGCCTCCAGTACTTTGTTATTATAAAAGATATTATATGAACATTTTTGTTTGTTTCCTTGTACACATGTGCACATATTTCTTTAAAGTATATACTAGGAATGGAGTTGCTGGGTAAAGAGTAGGCTCTTCTTCAAATTTATGACATAATGCCAAACTGTTGTTCAGATGGACTGGATTTGTCTTTGTGTTCTTATTGCTCTACATCTTCAGAGACACTTAGTATAGACTTAAATTTTTGCATTTTGGTGAATGAAAAAATGGTATGTTCTCAGGATTTAGTGTACATTTTCCTGAATACTAGTGAAGTTGAGTGTTTGTTCATGTTATTTTCATGTGATTTTTTCATGTTCCTCTTTTGTAAATTATGTATTCATATATTTTATTCTTTTTTTCCTTAGTGTTGGATTCTTACTGTTTTGCACTATTTCCATAGATGGAATTTTGGATATTAATTGTTTGTCAATTTGTTCCAATAGTCTATTTTCCATCTCGGCCAACTATACACTGGCATAGTTACAATAGCTTATAGTATTCTTATATGTATTATGGAAAGTTCCTTTACCTTGTCCTTCATCTTCAAGTGTGTTTCAGCCACTCTTGGTTCATTGTATTTCAATAGAAATTTTAGTCTATTTGTCAAGATTTTGCAACAAGAAAACAAAACATAATAAAACCCAGAGCCCAGCCAATGTGACTCAGTGATTAAGCATCGACCAATGAACCAGGGGGTCACAAATCAATTCCCGGTCAGGGCACATGCCAAGGTTGTAGGCTCAAGCCCCAGCGGAGAGTGTGTAGGAAGCAGCTGATCAATGATTCTCTCACATTATTGATGTTTTTATCTCTCCCTCTCTCTTCCTCTATGACATCAATAAAAATATATTAAAAATAAAAAACAAAAATAAAATCCAGAGTTTTTATTGGAATTGAATTGAATTAAATTTATGGAATTACTTAGGATGAATTGACATCTTTATGACATTGATTCTTCCAAACTATGGACAAGGAGTTTCTCTGCAACAATGTAGATTTATTTTAATATCTTTTCACTGAGTTTTAAAATGATCTTTTAAAAATGACTTGCACATCAATTGAATGTATTTCTAGGTAACTAATATATTGGTTACTATTTTAAATGACATCATTTTTAATACTATACTTAATAATTATTTGTTGCTAGTAATTAGGAATGCAATTGATTTTGGAATATTAATCATATATTTACAGACTTTCATGAACACTTTATTAATCCTAATAATACATTTATAAATTCTGTGCATTTTCTGTGTGTGCAATCTTCTTGACTACAAGTAATGAATGTTTTGTTTGTTTCCTTCTTGTAATTAATCTTCCTGACTTGGCTATGGCCTTCACTATAATGTTGATGGGAAGTGGTAATAGCAGGCATCCATATCTTACTTTTTTTTTGGTATATATAATGCTTCCAACATTATACTATTAAGCAAGATGTTTTTAATAGCTTGGGATATTTCTTATAAGAATAAGGCAGTTTTTTTTTTCAGTTTGTTAACTCATTGTGGCAAGTTTTGCCACATGATTTTCTTGCATGTAATAATGTGAAGATATAGTTTTTCTCCATTAGTCCATTAATAAAGTTAATTCTGTAAACCAATGTCAGTGTTAAGTAAATTTTGCATTGATAGGATAAACCCAGTTTGGTTATAATTTTTAAATACAGGTTGGGACAAAAGTAGGTTAACAGTTGTGAATACGTGAAACAGAGTTTATTCTTGTATTATTATTTATTAACTATTGCATTATTTTCCACACAAACAACTGTAATATTACTTTGTATACTCTATACTTAATTGTTTATATTTAATATATTTTTGCATCTGTATTGTTAAGGGAGATTAGTAATTTTCCTTATAATTTATTTATCTTGTTTTAATGTCAAGCACATACTAGCCTCAAATAATGAGTTGGGAAGAATTCTCTGTTCTGCTATCTGGAAAATTTTTCAACAATTCTAACTACCCATTTTCTGATGTTTGGTAGAATTAATATGTAAAAGATTGGTCCCATTTATTTGTGTGGTGTGGGGGCTATGCAGGGAAGAATTTTAACCAACAATTAGATTTACTAATGGTTATGGTTATGATTGTAATCAGGCTTTATATTTTGTACTAGAGGCCCAGTGCAGAAATTCGTGCATTGGTGGGGTCCAGCCAGCCGGCCATGATGGGAGCCATTGGGGACAGGCCAGCCAGGGCAAGGGGCTGCTGGCTTTCCAGTCGTTCTGTCATTCAGTCAATTTGCATAGTACCTTTTTATTATATAGGACTGACTCAGTTTGAAATTCTGTTTTTCTATAAAAATGTCAATTTTGTCTTATTTCTTTGAAATTTGTGTTCATAGTAGTAGCTATTATTTTTTTAACCTCTATTGCATCTGTAATTACATCTCCATTTCATTACAATACTGTTTATTTATTCACTCTAATTTTTCACAAGTCTTGTGAAAGATTTTCAAAACACCATTTTTTCATTGTTGCCTCTTTATTACAATTGTTCTTGTTAGTCAAGAATTTCTGTTCTTATATTTATAATTTCCTAATACCCACTTTCCTTGAATTTATTCTGGTTTTTTTTCTGTTTCTCAAATATAATGTTTATCTAATTAGTTTTTAGCCTTTTTTTTTCTAAAAGTCCACAAAATTTTCTCAAGATCTTATTCTACTTGTATCTCACAAATTTTATGACAGGTTTTAATTGTTCTTTAGTTCTAAATATTTACCATTTTCTGTTTTTAAAATATTTTTAACTAGTGGCCCGGTGCACAAAATTTGTGCAGGGGGTGTGTGTCCCTCAGCCCGGCCTGCACCCTCTCCAATCTGGGACCCCTCAAAGGATGTCCTACTGCTGGTTTACAGGGATTGGGCCTAAACCAGAAGTCAGACATTCCTCTCACATTCTGGGACTGCTAGCTTCTAACCACTCACCTGCCTGCCTGCCTGCCCCTAACCACTCTGTCTGCCAGCCTGCTGGGCCCCAAATGCTCTCTGCCAGCATGGTCACCCCCAACTGCCCTCATGCCAGTGTGCTTGCCCCCAACTTTCCCCCTGCTGACCTGCTTTCCCCCATCTCCTCTCCCCACCAACCTGATCACCCACAACTGCCCTCCCCTCTTTACCTCTAACAGCCTCTACCTCGGCCCTGCCACCATGGCTTTGTCCAGAAGAACATCTGAAAAGTTTCCTGGAAGGTCTCCCAGTCTAATTAGCATATTACCCTTTTATTAGTATAGAGGAATTGTGCATGGGTGAGGGCCAGCTGGTTTGCCCTGAAGGTTGTCCTTGATCAGGGTGGGGGTCCCACTGGGGCTGAGGGCTGTTTTCAGGCTGGCCATGACCCCCGGAGACTCAAGCTCCCAGCCTCTCCTTTTTTTCTGTTTTTCTTTTTTCAGTGCCTCCTTGAGCAGAGGCCAGGGCAGGCTGGAAGCAGGTATCTAGAATTTATTTATCTTCTATAATTGAAAACTTTGTAGCCTTGAGCAGAGCTCAGGGCTGGTCAGGGCAGGCAAAAAGCTTGGCCTCCTCCATCGCCAGGGGCAACCCAAGCCTCCTGCTGGCCCCAGCTCTGTGGCTGCCGCCATCTTTGTTGGGTTAATTTGCATACTCACTCCTGACTGGCTGGTGGGTGTAGCAGAGTGGTGAAGTGATGGTTAATTTGCATGTTTCTCTTTTATTAGTGTAGATTGTTTCCAATTGTAATTTTTATTTAATATTATATTGTATCAGTTCAAGATATACTGAACAGTGGCTAGAAAATCATATACCTATAAAGTATTCCCCACCAATATTTACAGTATCATACATACTAGTAGTTATTATAATATTACAATACTAGAGGCCTGATGCATGAAATTTGTGCAAGGGGCTCGGCCTCTGCCAGAAGGTTGTCCGGTCTAATTAGCATATTACACTTTTATTTTTATACATTATTGATAATATTTCCTATGCTGTACTATGCATCCCCATGACTATTTTGTAACCACCAATCTGAATTCCTCAATCCCTTCACCTTTCTCAACCAGTCCCCCAAATTCCCTACCCTCTGGCAACCATCAGTCTCTGTACTAGCCTCTCTGAGTCCATTTCTGTTTTGTTCATTTATATTGTTCTTTACATTCCACATATCAGTGAAATCATGTCATTTGTCTTTCTCTGACTGACTTATTTCACTGACATACTAATAAAAGGGTAATATGCTAATTAGACTGGGAGACCTTCCAGGAAACTTTTCAGATGTTCTTCTGGACAAAGCCATGGTGGCAGGGCCGAGGTAGAGGCTGTTAGAGGCCAAGAGGGGAGGGCAGTTGTGGGTAATCAGGCCAGGATGGGGCAGCAGTGTGGGTGATCAGGCTGATGGGGGGCGGCACCATTGGGGATAAGCAGACCAACAAGGGGGCCATTTGGAGGTGAGCATGCCATCAGTGGGGACCAGTTGGAGGCGATCAGGACAGCAGGGGGGAGGCAATACTTTCTACGTCCATCGATGTTGTTGCAAATGGTAAAATTTTGTTCATTTTATGGGTGAGTAATATTCTATTGTATATATGTATTACAACTTCTTTATTCACTTGTCTATTGATAGGCACTTAGGTTGCTTCCATAGCTTGGCTATTGTAAAAAACACTGCTATGAACATAGGGGTGTGCATATTCCTTTGAATTTGTGTTTTGGATTTCTTGGTATATATACCCAGAAGGGAAATTGCTGGGTCATAAGGCAGTTCTGTTTTTAAATTTTTGATGAACTTCCATACTGTTTTTCACAGTGGCTGCACCAATCTGCATTCTCACTAACAGTGCACAAGGGTTCCATTTTCTCCACATCCTCACTGACATTTGATGTTTGTTGACTTATTGATGATAGCCATTCAGACAGGTGTGAAGTGATATCCCGTTATGGTTTTAATTTGCATTTCTCTGATGATTAGTGATGTTGAGCATCTTTTCATATGTTTATTGGCCATCTGTATGTTGTCTCTGGAGAAGTGTCTATTTAGGTCCTTTGCCCATTTTTCAATTAGTTGTTTGTGTGTGTGTTGGGGGGCGGCAGGGGCTTGGCATTGAGTTGTATGAGTTCTTTAAAAATTTTGGATAGTGACCCCTTATCAAATGTATCATTGGCAAATATATTTTCCAATTCAGTGGATTGTCTTTTCATTTTGTTGATGTTTTCTTTTGCTGTGCAAAACTTTTTAGTTTGATGTATTCCCATTTGTTTCTTTTTTCCCTTTCCTAAGTTGTTCAGAAAAATATTACCAAGATAAGAGTCCGAGATTTTACTGCCTGTGTTTTCTTCAGAGATTGTTATGGCATCAAATCTTATATTTAAGTCTTTCATCCATATTGAGTTTATTCTTGTGTACAGTGTAAGAAGGTGGTCTAGTTTCCTTTTTTTTGAGTCTATCTGTCCAGTTTCCAAACACGATTTATTGAATAGACTGTCTTTACCTAATCATAGGTTCTTGTTTCCTTTGTAAAATATTAATACTCCATACAGGCATGAGTTTATCTCTGGGCTTTCTATTCTCTTCCATGACCTATGTTTATTTACATGCCAGTACCATGAAGTTTTTATTACTATGGCCTTTTAATATAGTTGATATCAGGTAGCATGATTCCTTCAACTTTGTTCTTATTTTAAAAATTTCTGTAGCTATTTGGGTTTTTTGGTTTATATGTGTGTGATTTTTGGTTCCATTTAAATTTTTGGATTACTTGCTCTAGTTATATGAAATACATCACTGGTGTTTTGACAGGAATAACATTCAATCTATATATTGCTTTAGGTAATATGGACATTTTAACAAGGTTAATTCTTCATATCCAGGAACACAGTATATGCTTCCATTTATTTGTATCTTCTTCAGTTTTTTTCTTCAGTGTCTTATAATTTTCCTTGGTTAAATTTATTTCTAGTTCTTGTATATTTCTTGGTGTGATTGTAAATGGGATTTTTTTTTTTTAGTTTTCCTTTATGATAGTTCATTCTCAGTGTATAAAAATGGAACTGGTTTCTGGGAATTTTTTTTTGTATCTTGATACTTTACCTAATTTATTTACCAGTTTTTGGTCCAATCTTTAGGGTTCTCAATCTACAGTATCATGTCATCTACAAATAATGACAGTTTTACTGCTTCCTTTTTCATTTGCATGTTTTTTATTTCCTCTTCTTTTCTCATTGCTGTGGCTAGAACTTCCAATACTCTGTTGAGTAAGAGTGGTAAAAGTGGATTTCCCTGTCTTGTTACTGATTTTAAGGGAAACACTTTTAGACTTTCCCCTTTAAGTATGATGTTAGCAATGGGTTTGACATATATAGCCTTTAGTATATTGAGGTATGTTCCCTCTATTCCCACTTTGCTGAGAGTAATATTTTCTTATAATACTTTGTATTTCTGTGATATCAGTTGTTACTTCACCTCTATCATTTTTTATTTTATTGATTTGGGTCTTCTCTCCTTGTTTCTTATTGAGTCTTGTTAAATGCTTATCAATTCTGTTTATCTTTCTAAAGAACTAGCTCTTGTTTTCATTGATTTTTTTGTACTGTTTTCTTAGATTCTATTTTGTTTACTTCTTCACTGATATTTATTATTTCCTTTCTTCTAATCATTTTGGGCTTTGTGTGTTGTTATTCTTTTTAGTTCTTTTAAGTGTAAAGTTAGGTTGTTTGAGATTTGTCTTGTGTCTTGAGGTAGGCCTGTGATGCTATGAATTTCCCTCTTGGGAATGCTTTTGCTGTGTCCCATAGATTTTGGATTGTTATATTCTCATTTTCATTTGTTTTAAGGCATCCTACTTGATCTTATTTAAATCAATTTATTGTTTAGTAATGTGTTATTTATCATCTGTGTGATTTTCACCTTTACTTTTGTGATTGATTTCTAATTTCATACCACTATGACCAGAGAAGATGCTTGATATGATTTCAATCCTCTTAAATTTATTGAGATTTGTTTTGTGTCATAACATGTGGTCTAGCTTAGAAAAAGTTTCATGTGCATTGAAAGAATGTATATTATGTTGCTTTGGGGTAAAACATTCTGAAGATATTAATTACATCCACCTGATCCAGTGTGTCATTTAAGGTCTCTGTTTCCTGTTGATTTTCTGTCTGGAAGATCTATCCATTGATGTCAATGGGTTGTTAAATCTCCTACTCTAACTGTATTACTGTCAATCTCTCCTTTATGTCCTTCAAAACTTGCTTTACATATTTAGGTGCTCTTATGTTGGTTGCATAAATGTTCAAAAGGGTCATAGCCACCTGTTGAATTGATCCCTTTATCATTATGTAGTGTATTTCTTTGCCCTCTTATTATAGCCTTTGCTTTAATCTGATATAAGTATGGCTACACAAACTTTTTTTTCATTTCCTTTTGAATGAAATATCTTTTTCCATCACTTTACTTTTATTCTATGTGTGTCTTTTGTTCTGAGGTGGTTCTCTTATAAACAGTGGGTCTTGTCATCCATTCTGCTACCCTATATCTTTGATTGAAGTATTAAAGCCATTTACATTTACAGTGATACTTTATATAGATGCCTATGTATTGCCATTTTATTCTTTATAATTATGTTTCTCTTTTTACTTTCTTTCTTCTTCTTAAAGAAGATCCTTTAATATTTCCTGAAATACTGGTTTGGTAGTAATGAACTCCTTTAGCTTTTTCTTATATGGGAATGTCTTTATTTCTCCTTCAATTTTAAATGATAGCCTTGCTGTGTAAAGTAGTCTTGGTTGTACATCTTTTCATCACTTTGAATATTTTGTACAATCCCTTCTGGGATTGTTTTTGTTGAGAAACTAGCTGATGGTCTTATCAGAACTCCTTTGTAGATAACTAACTCTCTCTTGCTGCTTTTAACATTTTCTCTGTCTTTGACTTTTGCCATTTTAATTATGATGTGTCTTTAGTGGGACTCTTTGGGGTCATCTTTCTGAACTTGAGTGTCTTTTTCCCTCTCCAGGTTAGGGAAGTTTCATTTTGTTATGGATCTCTCTCTCTCTCCCTCTCTCTCTCTCTCTCTCTCTTCTCCTTCTGGTACTCCTATGATGCAGATGTTATGCTTCATGTCAAAGGTTCCTTAAACCAGAGATCGCCAACTGGTGGTCCGCAGACCACTGGTGGTCTGTGAGGTCCAAAAGGTTGGCGACGGCTGCTTTAAACTATTATTTATTTATTATTTATTTTGCTGCTCTGATCGGGTGTTATCTGCGTCCTTGTCTTCCAAATTACTAACTCAATTCCCTACTTCATCTAACTTACTGTTCAATCCATCTAGCATATTCTTCATTTCTGATTGGTATTTTTTTATGGTTTCTATGTCCTTTTTCCTGCTTACTACCCTTTTTTAAGTTCTCACTTATTTTATCCATTCTCCCCCTAAGTTCCTTGAGAATCATAACCATTGTTGTGAACTCTATATCAGGTAGATGCTTGCCTCCATTTCATACCTCTTTTTCTGGAGATTTCTCCTGTTCTTTCATTTGGGGCATGTTTCTCTATTTCTCCATTTTGGCTGCCTCTTTGTGCTTGTTTCTTTGTATTAGGTAGATTTGCTATGTCTCCCAGTCTTGGTAAGATAGCCTTATGTAATAGATGTTTTGAGGGACCTAGTAGCACTGTCTTTTTGATAATCTATCTGAGCTGGGTGCTTCATGGACATCCCTGGTATGGGTTATGTGAGTGCTCCTGTTGTAATTGTTTTGTTTTTTAATACTCATCTAAGGATATGTTTATTGTTTGTTGTTGTTGTTTTTTTTTTTGAGAGAGAGAGAGAGACATCAATGTGCAAGAGAAACATTGATCAATTACCTCTCATAGATCAATTACCCCAACTGGGGATCAAACCTGCAACCTTTTGATATACAGGATGATGCTCCAACCAACTGGGCAACCTGGCCCGGGCTCTAATTGAATCTTGATTGTTATTGGCTTGTTTGTGTGTGAGGTCAACCATTAAGCTGGCTGATTGTTATTATTGACCCTGGCCACAATACACAATCTGCTGTGGGGGTTCTGACCACACAAAGCAGAATTAGCTTCAATAGGGTTTGAAGCCTGCCAAGATATCCCTTTGGATGTTTGCTAATGAAGCTAATTGGATCCTTCTCTGATATTGTCTGAAGCTCACCACTGGGTGTGTTGGTTCTGGGGCCTATTGGGACTCTGGTGCAGATCAATGTTAGACACTGCCTATGCTGGGAAAGCTGTTTGGAGCTACAAAGCCATCCACATTTTGTGGCTGCCTCTGTAGAGCCTGTGTGTGCATGGGAAAGATCAAGGTGTCCACCAAGGCTAGTTTCCACCAGCACTGAGACCAGGAGCAGGTCAGCAAAAGGCTGAAGGTACTCTGAGATCTGTCTCCATGTGCCTCTGCCTGCTGGCTGCCTGTTAAGCTTAGTCACTGATAGAATCTCTGGTGGTACCAGAGATGCATGAGATAGGTGAGTCACCAGGTAGGGGCCAGTTGTGTCCACCAGACTGATACTGGTTCAAACTCCAGGTTAATGTTGTGTCTGAAACCACTCAGCAAAATTCCCACAGTACACCATGGCTAGCTACCACCTGCCAGGTCCCCACATATCTTTGTAGTGGGGCAGGGGTCTCAGGGAGTCATGATGGTGAGATCAGCAGAGTTTATCAGGCCTCAACAGACCAATATTTGGTCATGAAAAGGGAGGATTCTATACTGGTTATGTGTGTGAGGGAAAAATGTCTCCTGCCCCAGAATCACACAACTCAGTCTGTCCTAGATTCTGCTCAGAAGCCCTGGAGATCTTGAGCTGGGCAGGGAAGACACTAGGAGTTGGGAGGGTAGAGACAGTAGATCACCCAAGAGGGTGAGGTACTGGATGAGCTCATGGGAAAGTGAGGGGAATGGTTCCCACCCCAGAGCTACAAAGCTTGGTCACCTGAGTCTTCCCAGACCTCTATAACCTATGCCCAGGGAGCTGACTCCTCTGCAGAGCAAACATTTCTCAAGGTGGGCAACAGGGAGTCCAGAGTGTAGGCTATTGCATTCCCCAAGGGTTATGCCATATGGATAGGTGTGATGCACCCAAGAAATATAGCACCTGCTGTGTGGTAGAGGGACTCAGTGCAATGACCCTGAGGCCATCCCTTCTGTTCTCTCCCTGGATCTACACAACCCAGTCTTTTCTTACATAACTCTAGTCTGTTCCATACTCCCTCTGCCAGAGCCCAGGCTGAATAGCTGTGAATGATATTTTCTGCTCTGGTCCTTTAAGAGGGCTCCTGGACTTCTATCAGACTCTTGTCTCTCCCTGGGGGACAGAATTCCCCCTAATTTTCACAGGCAGGTGTTATATAGGCACCTCTTCCTTGCTCTGGTACTCTAAGTTGGCAAGCCTGGCTTGGGATTGAGTCCCCTTGCTTTGCTGCTAAGATATCCCTCTGGATTCTCAGTTGCTACCTGTGGGAGTGGGACCAGCCCTTTTTATGTTTTTCCCTTCCTAGATGTTTCAATGTGGCTTCTATAAATCCTTTGTTATAAGATTTCTGTTCAGCTAGTCTTCAGTTGGTTATTCAGGTTGATTGCTCTATATTTCAGTTGTAATTCCAGTTATTTCCCAAGTGAGTATATCTGCTACCTAATCAGCTGCCATCTTGGAGGCAAGAGCATACAATGGAGTCAAAACAGCCTCTTTAATAAATGGTGCCAGGAAATTTGGTCAGATACATGCAAAAAAATGAAACTAGATCACCAACTTACACCATATACAAAAACAAACTCAAAATGGCTAAACGACTTGAATGTAAGACGGGAAACTATAAAAATCCTTCAAGACTCCATAGGCAGCAAAATAGCAGACATATGTCGTAGCAATATCTTTATAGACACAGATCCTAGGGCAAGAAAGACTAAGAATAAAATAAACAAATGGGTCTACAACAAAATAAAAATCTTCTGCACAGCAAAAGAAACCATCAACAAAACAACAAGAAAGCCCACTGCATAGGAGAACATACTTGCCAATGTTATCTCTGATAAGGGTTTAATATCCAACATTTACAGGGAACTCAAACAACTTAACAAAAGAAAGATAAACAAGCCAATAAAAAAATGGGCAAAGGACCTAAATAGACACTTTTCAAAAGAGGACATTCAGAAAGCCAAGAGACATATGAAAACATGTTCAAAGTCACTAATCATCCGAGAGTTGCAAATCAAAACAACAATGAGGTACCACCTCACACCTGTCAGAATGGCAGTCATAAACAAATCCACAAATGACAAGTGCTGGAGAGGATGTGGAGAAAAAGGAACCCTCGTGCACTGC
>NW_006291728.1:920618-923624 GCF_000327345.1 Myotis davidii | reverse complement strand
CAGCATGGATAGAACTGGAGAGCATTATGCTGAGGGAAATAAGCCAGGCAATGAAATAAAAATACCACATGATATCACTCATTTATGGATAATAAAGAACATTATAACCTGTTGAACAAAATCATAGATACAGAAGCAGAGAAGCATCAAACAGACTATCAAATTACAGCAGGAGGGCTGGGGAGGGTTGAGGAAGGAGATAGAGATCAACTGAAGGACTTATATGCATGCATATAAGCATAACCAATGGACGCAAGACACTGGGTGTGTGTGGTTGAGGGCATGTGCCAGAGGGTAGGGGAGGTTGGGGGAAGGTCAATGGGGAAAAAAGGAGACATATATACTACTTTTTGTAATACTTTAAACAATAAAAGTTTTTTAAAAAATTTAAAAAGTATGTTTCTACTTTCAGTTATTTTATTTTTTTCTATTTCATAGGAGCTAAGCTTTATTGAGAATTCTCTGTGCCACATTAGGTAGACAACAGCACTGCCCATTCCAACAGCATCATTCTGTAGACATTCCCAACCCATGGGGTTATTCTTTCTGTTTTTGTCTTTTTAAATTATTTCATACTAGAGGCCCACTGCAAGAAATTCATGCAAGGGTAGGGTCCTTAAGCCTAGCCAGTGATCAGGGCTGATCAGGTTCCCTGCCTCCTCGCTTCCTCTCTTCCTGCTCCCCTCGCTCCCTCTGCACCCCGCTGCTGCTGCTGATCGCCTTCCATGTTCTGCGCCATCCCCTGGTGGTCAGCACACGTCATAACAAGTAATTGAACTCCCGGTCTCTCAGTCGAACTCCTGAGGGGACACTTTGCATATTAGCCTTTTATATATATAGAATAGATTCAGGCATGGAGAATAGAGGTTAGACATTCATAGACTTAACAAAGTGTTCCCCCCAATATTTCCAGTACTCACCTGGCACCATACATAGTTATTGACTATACTTCCTATGCTATATTTTACATCCCTGTGACTATTTCGTAACTACCAATTTCCAATTTGTACTTCTCAATTCCTTCACTTTTTTTTTCACGCAGCTCCCATTCCTTCCCTTATCTGGCAATCATCAATTTGTTTTCTGCATCTATGAGTTTGTTTTGTTGAAAATAAAATTAAACCAACCTGGAAAACTATATATATTTTTAAATGTTAAAAAAGTTCAATAAAGTAGTGCATGGATAAGATGTAAATGAGACTTTTAATTCTAACCCCCCCATACCCCCTTGCACAGGAAAAAAAATCATGTGCCCTATCCATTCTAAACTTTTAAAGCACATGTATCTATCTTATAAGGCTGTCAAGAAGATTAAAAAATTAAATAGGAGACATTCTTAGAATAGTAAGTAGCAACTAGTGAGGTCTACTTATGTGGGTTAATTATTATAATTATAATAACAATAGTAATCATTACTAATATTTGTCTTCTCCCTGGTTATAATTATTATAATTCATCCTTGAATATTATCTTATTTTGAAAATCCAGTTATATTAGTGATAGAAACTCCATAAAATCTCTAAAAATATTTAATAAACTTCAAGTAGAAAGTTAAATTTAGATTATTACTCTCATTTTTGTGATGAAATAGAGATATACAGAGATTAAGACTTTTTAATAACTGTAGATATTTTCTCCTTCATTGTTGAAATAACATTTTTCTGCCAGGAAATCTCTTGAAATATTAATAGAGGCCATACATATATATTTTTGTTCAGTTGTGTCTTTCACTGTTTTAAAAATGGAACACACCAACCCAGTTAATGTGGCTCTGTGGTTGAGTGTAAACCTATAAACTAAGTGGTCATGGTTCAATTCCTAGTTCATTGTACATGCCCAAGTTGTGGGCTTGATCCCCTGTGTAGGGTGTACAGGAGGCAGCCTTTAATGATTCTCTCTGATCATTGATGTTTCTATCTCTCTCTCTTCATCTCTGAAATCAATAAAAATATATATTTTTTTAAAATAAAACACACTCAAAGAAGTAGGAACTCCAAATTAGATGATTTGATAAAGCAAGAAAATATGTTATGCATACTATGTATTGGCAATACATGCTACAGAGGGGATTTAAATTTTATATTAAAAAATATATATTTCAAATGACCATAATATAACAGAATACCATATAACTACCAATACTGCTGTGATGCTAACACCCAAGACTAACCGAGACTTGTAAAAAGTTTTATAAGAAACAAAAGGGGTTTTCAAGCAAGTTTTAAAGCAGTTTAAAAAAAAAGGGATGAGGCTTAATGTATGAGAAAGATGATAAATGTTAAGAGATGAGAGAAAGACATTTGAGCTATTTTCAATCTATTTTACCTCAATATCCTACAGCAAGTAAAATAGCCTTCCGATTGAAAACTGTAGAACAAACATTCTAAAAAATACTATAGAGATTGTCTTTAAAGTTCAATAAAACTCTATTAGCATTTAAATGTGTCATGTTCCTCAAAAGGTCTATTAAAAAATGTTCAGATTTGTATTAGCGCCAACGTAAGTAACAATTGAAAACTCATGCAAAACAAGAAAAAATGTAACTATTAGAAACATGGACAGATTGTCTGATTTTTGAAAATGAGGGGGCAGGGTAATGTTCAGAAACTATGGGGAAAATCCTATTTTTTAACAAAAAAATCACAAACATATTAACAAGATATTTTGTAACATTTAGAAAAGAATGAGAGTAATACATGGAAGCTAATATATAAGACACCAGTAGCCTGGTGCACGAAATTCGTGCACAATAAAAGGGAATTAATTGCCCTAACCGGTTTGGCTCAGTGGATAGAGCGTCAGCCTGCAGACTCAGGGTCCCAGGTTCAATTCTGGTTAAGGGTATGTACCTTGGTTGCAGGCACATCCCCAGTGGGAGAGTGTGCAGGAGGCGGCTGGTCGATGTTTCTCCCTCATCGATGTTTCTGGCTCTCTGTCTCTCTCCCTTCCTCTCTGTGAAGAATCAATAAAATATATTAAAAAAATTTTATGTTCTGCTTTGCTTTG
>NW_006291728.1:918333-919996 GCF_000327345.1 Myotis davidii | reverse complement strand
CAACATTGACTGCACATTAGAATCACCTGGGAATCTTTTTAAAATCCTGATTCCTGGGCCTCATCTTCTAGAAATTGTTTCTTTTTTATGAGGTGGGGCCACAACATTAGTAACAAAGAAACAGAATTGAAACTTTATTGTGGGGAGCTGCTACAGTGTTTTGGACAGGTTCAAGCCTTGGACTGATGAGAGGTCACAGTCCTCTCATTGCCACATGCAAGTCCCAGGACCCTCCCAGCACAATTATAGCCAACAGCTGTAGTTGTAAGCTTGAACCTCACATGCCTGAGTGTTGTAGGCTTGATAGAGTTCAGGTGCATGTAGTTGACTAAGATTGAAACCCAGGAGAATGTTGTAAACATCTTGGTCACTCCCTTACCTTGTGTCGTAGCATCTGCTATAAAATAAAGACATGGCTGTGGGCATGGTCGCTGTCTCTCAGAGAAGCAGCGTCCCACTGAGACCTGGCTTTCATTCTCTTATCTGTTTTTTCTAAGCCTTTCAGCCTCACCCACTCAGGTTCACCCTTGGCTGTGCTGGCACGGCACACTTTATAAAGATAATGCCTCCACGCTCCCAGGGCAGGTTCCTGCCTCAAATCCTGCCCTTACAGGAAACAGCTCCAGGAAACAGCTCAGGGGAGGGCACAACCCCTGCAGGGCTGACTTCCTTCCACTTGGTCAGGGCGGTTCTGGTCGGGATTAACACCATCCATTGTTTTAAGTAGATAATACATGATCAACTTGAATATAAGACATGATCAACTAAACTTGGTTCCTTTCATAATAGGACTACTAGTTTGCTAAGCCAGAATAATGATTAAATGTTTTATATCTTGATTGAAACAAAGTACTTGGTAGAGTCTCAGATGATAAACTTACAGAATTTTTTTTTGAAATATGACTCAGATTAGTTCTACAGTTAGGTAGATTGTGAGTTGGATGAAGAGTCTTACCATAATGGCATCAATGGAGTTAATTGATCAACATTTACCTAAAGTGAAGTGTCTTATAGAGTACCATAGGTTCCTAAAGCCAAAGTTTATATCTTTGCTAGTTTGGAAAATGAATCAAAGCTGTGAGGATTAACTCAATAATATGTGCTGGAATAACAATTTTAAATGATATTAACAGTGTTATAGTGTGCTTGGACTTCTATACTGGTAGACTGGGGGACTTACAAACAACAGAAATCTATTTTTTTCTGTTCAGGAGTCTGGAAGTAAAATATCAAGGAGCCAGCATGGTCAGATTCTGATGAAGCCTCTCTGTGGGTTGAAGAATGCTGACCTCTCACTGTATCTTCACAGGGTAAGAGGCAAACAAGCTCTCTGCAGCCTCTTTTATGAAGGCATGAGTCACATTCATGAGAGCTCTAGTCTCATTATTTAAATATCTCCCCAAAACCCTACCTCCTAACACCATCATCTTGGGGATTAGGATTTCAGCATAGGAATTGTAAATGACACAAACAAAAAATAAAGGACTTTATAACATTAGGATGATCTAGTTTCATAGCCATCGATACTAATAAAAGTGTAATATGCTAATTAGACTGGGAGACCTTCTGGACATCCTTCTGAACAAAGTCATGGTGGCCGGACCGAGGCAGAGGCAATTAGGAGCAATCAGGCCAGTGGGGTGGGGGGCAGTTGGAGGTGAGC
>NW_006291728.1:912654-918224 GCF_000327345.1 Myotis davidii | reverse complement strand
GAGAGTAGGCCTGCAGAGGGGGGGCAGTTAGGTGCAAGCAGGCCAGCAGGTGGGTGCAGTTGAGGGTGAGCAGGCTGGTGGGGGAATAATTGGGGGTGAGCAGGCTGGCAGGGGTGCCAGTTGAGGGCAAGTAGGCCTGCAGCAGGGGGCAGTTGGGGGCAATCAGGCTGGCAGTGAGGTCAGTTAGGGGTGATCTGGCCAGAAGGGAGGGGCAGTTGGGGCAATCAGCCTGGCAGGCAGAGTGGTTAGGGGCAAACAGGCTGGCAGGGAGGTGAGCGGTTAGTACCCAGCGGTCCCGATTTGCCAGATGGATGTCCCAGGGATCAGGCCTAAACCTGCAGTTGGACATCCCCGAAAGGGTCCCAAATTGGAGAGGGTGATTTATAACTAGTCCAGTGCACATATTCTATGATGAAATGTCTTCACCATAAGGAGATATTAGCATTAAATTTGTACTGGTGAGTTAAAAGTGTTTTTGAAGATGATTGATATTGGGATCCCTGGATCTCTGCTTTTCTGAGTTCTAGGGGTTTTGTGGGGTTTTTTGTTTATTTTTTTATTTTTTGGTAGATGTTTTTTAATTTGAAATGAGAAATATCTAGGTTGCAAAATTGGCCTTTGTCTCAAAGTTTAATTTTTTTAATAATAGTAAAATCTTTTTGTATCTCTATAAATATTTACCTCTTCACTATTTTTTATGCATACTTTAACTCACTTAACCCTAATGAAAATGCCATGAGCTCTGCAGAGCAGGAATTACATCAGGATTATGAGATTTATCCAAAGTCATGTAGCTAGTTACAAAAAACAAAACAAAACAAAACTGTACTAGAATGCAGTTTGTCCCTCATATGGTTCCTAAGTATATTATTTGTATGTTTGTTTTGTTTTGTTTTTAATCCTCACGAGGATATTTTTCACATTGATTTTTTTTTTTTTTAGAGAGGATGGAGGGGAGGGGAGAAGCGGGGAGAAAAAGAGAGAACTATTGATGTGAGAGAGATACATTGATTGGTTGACTCCTGCACATACCCCAACTGGGGCTTGGAATCGAGCCTGCAACCAAAGTATATGCTTTTGACCAGCAATTGAACCTAGGACCCTTTGGCCCATGAGCAGATGGTCTAACCATTGAGAAAAACTGGCCAAGACTCCTAAGCATATTTGTAAAAAGACAGTTTAATGGTAGAGAGACATGTTCCTAGATGGGAATATTAATTGGTAAGATTTTAGTTTATCCCATATTAGTTTTTATGGTTAACACAATTAAAATACAACTACCAAGGAGATTTTTAAATTTTAATTAATTTATTTTGATTTTTAAAACATTTTTAAATTACAGTTTATATTCAATATTATTTTGTATTAGTTTCAGATGTACAACATAGTGTTTAGACAATCATATACTTCATAAGTGTTCCCCCAATATTTTCAGTAACCACCTGGTACCATACATGGTTATTGAAAAATGATGACTATATTATCCATGCTGCACTTTACATCCCCATGACTATTTTGTAGCTACCAATCTGTGCTTCTCAATCCTTTCACCTTTTCACCCAGTCCCCCAACCCCTCTCCCCTCTGGCAATCATCACCAGTAAGATTATTTTTTCAATGTGACAAAATTATCCTAAAATGTATTCTGAATAGTAGAAAAGCAAAGTTACCTAAGAACTTATTGGGGGTGAGAGGTGGGGGAGAGTAATAGAGAAATCCATGAGTCATTAAAGCTTGTTTAAAACATCAATGATCAAAACAGTATGATACTAGTGTAAGAATAAGCAGATCAATTGAACAAAATAAGATAACAAACAAACCCTAGAACTCATAAGGAGTACGTGGTAAAAGTAGGATCATAAATTATTGGAAATAGATGAATTCAAAAAATCCTGCTGAGACAATTCATTATGTTCTGAAAAATAAAAACAAAACACTCATCTTGTTATGTTACCAAATAAGCCCAGGGAGAATGAAGGAGATAATTATCATAGTCAAACCAGAGAAACAGAAATATAGACTATACCTATCAATAATAACAATTACCATTTCTCCAGTGCTTACTATGTGTCTGGTATTATAACAAATCTATATAAGCCCTAATTATTACTACAACACTGTGAAGCAAGTACAATTATTTATACTCTTATATTAAAAATAAAGAAACTGAGGCCTAGATAGACAGGACCTTGCTCCAGGTAACATAGCTACTCAGTGTCAGGATCAAAATTTGAATTCAGACAATCCGATTCCAAGGTCCACTATATTCTACTGCTACAAGTATTTGATTGGGAGAGATCATTGTAAAGGTAGATGTAATTTAAGGACAAGATAAATCTTAATATATAAACATGTTTTATAGAGCCACAATGTGGCTAGGATACATGAAATGCAGAACTCTTTGTCACTTACCTCTCCAAAAAAGAGAGCTGCAAGGCATGGCCACAAAAGAGATTGAACCTGAGGACAATAATATGGATAATTTTGATGGACTCTGGGGCATAGGAGCTGTCCCTAATTGTCTGGTGCATGACTCCAGGGAAATTAGACAGGTACTTGGTGCTCCAGAATGTGAGAGCCCAGTTAGGGAAGTGTTTGGGGTGTAGATTTAATCACATCCTCAGGAAGGAGAACTAACTGACACTGACCTTGACCCCAAATTGGGTCAAGGCAGCATTTCCAAACAAAACAAAACAATTTTAAAACATGTAAAACTGCTACCGAGCAAAATTTTATAAACAAAAACAAAGGGCAAAACCCAAAAATGATAGTAAAATAAGAATTAATACAATAACCTGGATCATAGATCATAAGCGGATAGAACATGATATCCTCCCAATGATCAGGAACCATTCCCTCTACATCAGTGATTCTATAAAGCAAAAGTGCAGGTGGAATCCTGTAAAAATATCCAGCTACTGAGTCTTCTCAATTTGCACATACTTCATTCCAATCCTAATTCTCTGATACATGTTCTATGTTCCGCTTCCTAAAGCTCCCATCATTTAGTGCCCAACTTCTTTGAGAATCACTACAGGAAGTGAGACAATGATAAGAGAATGTCTTGTACATGTAAACAGTTTAGAGGCAACAACATTGAGAACTATTGTATAGTATCAGGCTGTCTTCATACGACCTTTTTTACAGTCAATCTGAAGTAGTTTCGTACAATAGAGAAACAAGGTACAGTTACAAGCACATTGAACTAGTGAGTTTTTAGCACCCCTCTCCACCCATATTCCTATACTCACACAAGAGCATAGAAGGGCCTCACTGGGAATTCATCTCAGTTGCTTCCACTTTATGTTCCTAGGAAGTGTCAGCTTGTGGGATACACCCTGCCAAAATCTATGGCACCTGGGCCTGAGTCATCGTGCTAAGAAAAGTTGGAAGCATGGGACCCTCTACAAAACATGCTATTTATCATTTATCAGTTGGATTTTTCTGTAGAGTCTTCATGTCATGGACTGAATCTTAAAGACTATGTTTGGGGTGGTGATGGTGGGGATTCATTGTACCAAAGGGAAAACATAAAAGAACAGCTTTACTAAGCAATTTGAAAATGTTAGAGAACTAATATGCAGAAAAAGTATCTTTACATGGGAGGAAAGCATTGATTCCATCACTAAAATGAACATAGGTTTATTAAGAAATCTTGAGAGATTCACCAAAGAACATTATGATGTGAAATCCTATCTAATAAAGAGGGAATATTCTAATTGATATTCACACTGTTGCAAAGATGGAGGCATCCGCAGCCAATAAGGAGGGAATATGCTAATCGACTGCCCCGCCCTCAAAGATGGTGGCATCCATAGCCACAAGATGGCCTGCAGGGGAGGGCAGTTGGGGGGGACCAAGCCTGCAGGAGAGGGAAGTTGGGGGCAACCAGGCTGGCAGGGAAACAGTTAGGTGTCGATCAGGCTGGCAGGCCGAAGCAGTTAGGGGCAATCAGGCAGGCAAGTGGTTGGGAGCCAGTGGTCCCGAATTGTGAGAAGGATTTCCAACTGCCACAGGTAAGGGCCTAAATTGGCAGTCAGACATTTCCCGAGGGGTCCCAGATTGGAGAGGATGCAGGCTGGGCTGAAGGACACCCCCCTCCATGCACTGGGCTTCTAGTAGTGGTATAAAGTAGATGTGCTAAGGAATTCTAACGGAGACAGCAGTGCCCACAGAGAGATAGTGGTATCAAGTAGAAGTGACTCTTCTCTGGATACAAGAAAAAACATTAGTAGTATATATCACTTGGAGGTGGAGTAGACAAAATAAGAGAATGCGAAAATGCAATCAACCATTGGCAAAGTTTATTCATGAGCATACATAAAATATCCTTGTGAACTTAAAAAAAAGTTTAATATTAGGGCACTTAAGTTCTAGATACCCTGCATCAGCAAGTCCAGAGAAAAAAACTACAAATTATAAGTTAAGAAGAAGTATATAGACAATCCATTTCTTAGCAGTGAGAATTGAGCTGAATATCGCATACTACTTCCAACTTTGAACTTGAGAGGGCAAGCAAAGTCCTGACAGACTGCTTCCATCAGTATGCACACGCAAATCGCTGCTTATCCTGCAAAAAGTGCTTTCTCTGCCATGGCAAAGTCTAACATCTGATCGAAAAATCTCTCAGAGGTTGATAATCTTATGATAATCCTACAGCAGCTGTATTGCAGTCCCTCACAAAAAAAAAAAAAAAAAGAAAAAAATTCTAAACAAATCAAGTTTGATTTGGGTTGAATCATGGGACTTTTTGAAAAGTGTTTAATCCCCATTGCTAATTGTGTTTTTCACATAGGAAAATAACCATGGGTCAATGAAGCAGTAACCCTTTCATGCCTTAAAGATGCATATTTCTGTCTGATGAATTGGCTAACACAAAACTCTCAGCATTTTGAATGGTTAATAATCCCAGGAAATTTCAGGTTGATTATGTTCCTTTCAGAGACCAATCTGTTAAGGAGTTTGATAAAAAATGATTAAAGAGCTCCTAATGCCATCATTCTGCTTGATTTGTTTTTAAGTTGAAGCTTTAAAGTAGTTAAATAGTACTTGATGAATTGGAAATATCTTCCAGTAATTTCAGAGAACACACATGCATGTGCACATACACACACACACACACACATACACGCACATATACCGTATTTGCCAGCGTATAAGACGATTTTTTGGCCCTGAAAAATATGCCTCCAAGTGGGGGGTCGTCTTATACGCCAGGTACACTTCAGATAGACTGCCCATAGTGCTTGCCCCGTGCCATAGTGGCCTCCCGATGCCCGCCCACTTCATTCCACATACCGTTCAGGCATCAGCAGAGCTGCTGGGTGTATGCTCGGCTGTTATGCGATTTTGCTGTTATGCCATTTTACCACACTCGCAAAATCGCACACAGCCAACCATACACCCAGTATGGTATCGCGATTCGTGATTTTGCGCTATCATACTGGGTGTATGGTCGGCTGTGTGCGATTTTGCGAGGGTGGTAAAATCGAATAACAGCAAAATCGCATAACAGCCGCGCATACACACAGCCGCGCTGCTGATGCCTGAACGGAATGTGGAATGAAGCGG
>NW_006291728.1:906675-912371 GCF_000327345.1 Myotis davidii | reverse complement strand
ATAAATTAAAATGTTAAAATCAAATCTGATATTGTTTTACCTTTTATTTGGTGTGTGGAAGGTGGGCGGAAGAGGGGGTAGTCTTATACGGCGAGTATATAACAAACTCTGTATTT
Source organism: Myotis davidii (assembly GCF_000327345.1). NCBI lineage: Eukaryota > Metazoa > Chordata > Mammalia > Chiroptera > Vespertilionidae > Myotis > Myotis davidii. The sequence continues at coordinate 912,255 of NW_006291728.1, read as the reverse complement.
TGAGTGGAAATGTAAGGGGGTCGTCTTATACGCCCAGTCGTCTTATACGCCGGCAAATACGGTACACACACACGATCATTCCAACATGAATATGAAGATTTTATTTGCTCTGCTATGGCTTCCTTTTCACACCCTAAGAATTTTTATTCTCCTCTAATCATATTTAAAAAATTAAAGGACAGAGTTTGCTGGAGACAAGTACTTGTGTAAGGAATAAGAATTTTGATGTTTAAGAGTTTTGGGGCAAGTTTAAAGAACTGTTCAAAAGAATGCCAAATAACTCTTGAATCCCTTTATACCAATCTTCATGCAACCCTTAATCCTGGAGTCATTCTAATGTTTGCCAGTAGCTCTTAAAGTCAGTGGTTTAAAAGAGGGTATGGAAAAAGGGGTAGTTGGACATATTTAGGTCCAGACTCTCTCAGTGTTATTAATGAATGCATTATCAGTTTAAAATTACCAAAGTAATTGAGTGATTTTTTTGTGGCTTTGATTTATTTTTTCTTTAGTAACTCTTTTCAACAATTGCCAGTATTTCTATCCTGTCATATGGACTAGTAACTGAATGTGTAGATGTTCCAATAGGGAAGTTGGACCAAAGAAAATGTATAGACTGGAGTTTTATTAGAGGAAGGAATAATACACCCAGCTACAAGAAAACCAGGCCCTTATTCTGCCTTGCCACAAGTCTCCTTGTGTTGCTATTGAAACCAGTGCTGTGATCAGAACCTTGTTTGTTGTCTTGCAAAATTGAAGAATGAGTTCACGGAAAAAGACAGTAAGTGGAAGCAAAGTTTACTGAGAGATAGATGGACTCCCTGCAGCAGGCAGGGAGGAGGACCAAAGTGGGTTGCTGCTGAAGCTCTTTGTCTAGTGGTAGATACATGCTTTGCTAGCTCTTGATTGGTCCTTTCAAAGAATTTTGCTCTTAGTAACATCCATACATTTTAAAGTATCATGCTAAGGAAATAAGTCAGTAAGAGAAAGACAAATATCACATAATCTCACTCATATGTAAAATCTAAGTAACAAAATAAACTGATGAATAGGGTGGATCCAGAGACATGGAAACATAGAACAGAGTGGAGAAACTGCTAGGGAAGGCGGGGGAGTGTGGATGGGTGGGAGGTAATCAACCAAAGACGTTGTATGCATATATGCATGGCCCATGGACACAGATAATAGGGTGGTGAAGACCTGAGGGAGGGGGCAGGGTAGGCTGGAAGGGGTCAATGGGGGGGGACATATGTAATACTTTCAACAATTAAAAATTATTTTAAAAATAAAATAAAGCTCATGTCTCCCATGTGCCACTTCCCTCCCACCCAGCTGGGTTGCCTTAGCAACCCCTGCCAGCTGGGTTCAGTTCTAGGCCTTGTTGTCTGTCTCCGTGGTTTTTCTTGGAACAGGACACAGTCAGCAGGCTGCATCCTGTCCACATTTACAAGATCCTGTTAATCTTGGACTTCCCCGTTCTACTTTCCCTCCCATGGTCCAGTCCCTGACTACCTAGCCCTCTTCTGTCTCCTCACAATTTCCTCATCTGCAAAATGTACAAAGTGATATTGGCCCTATCACTATTGATATTGTGAGGATTAAATGAAATGAAGTGTTTCCTATAACAATTGTTGCCATCTTTAAAAAAGAGAGAAAGAAAAGAGGATAGAAGAGTCAAGGGTCTCAACATTTCCATCACCCCCATTCAGCTTAACAAAGCATAAAGGGAGCAAATAAAAGCATACTTAAATATTATAAGTGAAATTATGAAATTGCTTTAGAAGCATTGCCTCTCAATTGTATGTTAACTAGGGGCCTTTGAAATCAACTTGCTTTACAGTACACAGAATAAAGGACACCCCTGTTGGAGGTGCTTTTATTATGTTTGACCTTCCATTCAAGACATTTTGTATTTTTCTAGTTGTAGATGCTGATTACTAACTCTTTGTAAAATACCCTGTGGTGAATAAGCTATTTCCAGAAGGCTTTAGTTTTTTGTTAAATCTTTAAAGTCTCATGTTTTTGAAAAGCTGCACGCATAGAGATAATTAACCCAATCATCCCCAGAGACAGGAAATACCTCTTCATAGCGTCTCATTTTCTCTTTGATATTTTATTCTATTTTCAAAATACTTTTTATTGGCATTATTTAACCATCATGCTTTTTTTCTTAAAATACATACACATGGTTCAGCTGAAAATTTGAGGCGACAACATAAATGATGGCTAGAGTATAAACTCTAGAAATATACAGATTTAGGTTTCTTATGCTAACTTTACCACACATTAACTGTGTGACCTTGGGCAAGTTATTTATCCTCTATGAACTTCATTTTGAACTTCTTATCACAGGGCTGATGAGAATATTCAAAGATAAGTATGTTGAATTTCTACTCCAGGGTCCTGCACTTAAAAGGTAAATGATATATGTCACAACTAGGATAACAACTCTTGATTGGATTAAACAATGAGCGTGCTCAATTGTTTGGCAGATATCCTTGGTAAATAACTTCACTTTTGGATCTAAAACCCACAGTGTCTATTGCTTATATACCTTCATGTGTATCTCTGTGTAGATTCTATGACTACTTATTTTTCATCCTTATAGTTCAATTCAGCAGAAAATTACTGAACATATACTCAGTGATAGAATTATGTGTTTACACTTTGATAAATGATATCTAAGATTGTTCTTTATTTGTTATAGTGTAGAAAATAAAATATATCCACTCTTTGCTTTTCATTAATCTACTTCTGTGTGTGTAGACAATGAACATCAGAGAAACAAGGCATCCACTGACATTATATTATTCATTCTCTCAGTATTTCTTCTGTGTGTTTTTTATTGCTTTTCTATGTGTTTTGATATTTTCATGTGAGTAAAATATAGTCTTACAGTCAAGTTGCTCTAAGTCAGGTCTACAAAGGGAAAACTCATTCAATAAACATAAAAAAAGTGAAAGAAAATGCTAGAAGCCAATCTACTGTTGATATAGGTTTGAGTGTTCTTTTTTTACTTTGATTAAAATTGCATGCAATAGCACATTTGAAGAATATTATTTTGCTCATATGGAATTAGATCAGTTAAAATAACCACAGGTCACCCCACTGCTTTAGATGACTAGAAAATCTTCTAAGGGATAAAAATGTTTGTCTAAGTATATAATAGCTGATCAGATAATAAAGATGTTCTGTTAAACCTATGCTCTTCCTAGAAATCCAGATCTTTAGACAGCACGTGGGGTAGTTGGACAAGCCCTTTGGGTATCATCCCAACCCAAGAATTCTGGGTTATGAGTCTGGAGCTGTTCTGGCTTCCTTCTGATACAGAGCTTCGTGACTACAACTTCGGATGAACTCTAGTCCCTGAAAATCCCAGTTTTGTGTAGAGAATAAGAATTCAAACTTTTAAGCTAGACAATTGGTGTGCTTTTGTACAAATTACTTAAACTGTCTATGTCTCATTTTCCCACTTGTTTGATGTTAAGAATACCTACTTCATAGGATTATTGTGAGTTTTCAAAAGTTAATACATGTAGCCTCCTTAGACTTGTGCCTGGCATGTAGGAAGTGTTGGTTGGTCTTATCAGTACCTTGACTTTTTAAAATGAAAACCCTGTCTGGATTTTTTAGGATTATTTAAAAATCCATTTTAATTTAATCAGTGGTTAGGCGCTCACCCTGAGTTAGGTACTGAGAAAGAAAAAAGTGTAGACTCGGGGGCCGGAATGAGCATGGGAGGTATACATACAGGGTGGGGCAAAAATAGGTTTGAGGTTGTTCGTATGGAAAATAATACAATAATTAATAAATAGTAAAGAAGAATCAACTCTGTGTTTCACATACTCACAACTAAATCTACTTTTGCGCCACTCTACATATCCTTGATTCTGATGTAGGCTAATTTCCGAAAGTGAAGAGCAATAAGATGCTCTACATTTTGGAAACTTCTTGAAAAGTAGCTTTGTTTTGCTTTTTTTTTCTATCCCTTTCCCCTTTCCTTCCTTTCTTCCTTCCTTCCTCCCTCCCTCCCTCTCTCCCTTCTTTCCTTCCCCCCTTCCTTCTTTATTTCTTTCTATTTCTGTCTTTCTCTCTTTCACTGTTATTATTTAAGTTTAAGGAACTCACATCACAGCAAGGTTTTCTGTCTCTCTCTCTCTCTCTCTCTCTCTCTCTCTCTCTCTCTCAGATTTTTGCATAATACTACTCTGTTAAGAAGTTCACTGACTTCACCAGTCACTTTTGTTCAATATCTGTAGCTGGACATTACTTGTTTAAAAATTCAGTACAAGCAGGTTAAGTAGTAGAAGTTTCTATATCATATGTATTATATTCTGTTACATTTTCCTTTCTTAGTTTTGAGAAATGCAGTTGTTTTTACTTTATCATTTCCCTATTTGGGGATCTTCCTCTTAATTTCTCCAGAGTGGTTACCTTATCATTGACCCTCATTTCAAAATGCTGACAAGAATTTGATGTGTTCACATATTTTGAGCATAATCAGCCTCTGAGCTATTTCACATTTTGTACCATTGTACCCTGATGAAATTGATTTGCCTCTCAATGGAGATGCTTAGAGTCTCCCTTTGATCTTTCACAGCATATGCAAGGATCTTCCTTGTTTTACCTCTGCATAAATCTATCAGATGTCATGACCTGTCCTTAAATTTTGGCTTAGAAAAAGGACTATTTTAGTTAGCATTGAAATTAAAATTTGTTCCAAAGATGAATTGGGCCAATGGGATTCAATGAGAGCACGCTTCTCCCTCAGCATATGAAATAAGACCTGCCTCACTCGTGACAAGGAAGGATATGACATTGCGACGTTGTGGAGAGACATGATCACCTCTTTCTCTTGTTTTCTTGGAAAAAAAAATCAGTTCATGGCCTACTGGGAAAAAATTAAAACTCTGCCTTTTACCTACAGTCAGACAGAAATATCTGACCTGCATATATTAAACTCCCATCTAAAAGCACTTAATAATAACAAACTATTTTCTCAATTTCTATGTTATTGTCAGTACCATTTCCAATAAACACCTTTCATTTCCAGAATATTTGAATTCTAATGGAAATGGGGAAGTGTGACACAGTTCCTCTCCCTTGGGAGCCTTGCTGAGAGCTCATTTGAGCTGTGACCTGCTTCAGCTGCCAGAAAGTATTAGTATTTCAGTAGGATCTTTAAAATGGAGATCCAGAGTGAAGGACAATGCATCAGAATTAGACATTTTTTACTCTATAGCAAATGAAAATACCAGGAAGTATATTTTCTGTCGTAGAAAAGTGTTTCACAACTTTCACCCTTTATCAGATCTTCTTAATAGGGAAACCTTATCTGTGAAATTACTTCTTTTTCAGTACAAATTGTTCTATGCAAATTGTGCATCTTGAATCCTAGAATTCTGGCTGGCAGGAACCAGATTTAAAGTCTGTGTACATATCGAGCCAAATATAAAATTCCTGTGAAGATATGGGACTGATTCAAGTTCTTGGGTGAATAAAGTAGTGACTATAGAAATAGTTTGGGTACATTCCTAAATAGAATATTTTTAAGAATCTTATAGTTTTACATTTTTCTTTATG
>NW_006291728.1:900991-906549 GCF_000327345.1 Myotis davidii | reverse complement strand
GTATAGGGGTCGCCTAAATACATCCTGCATATCAGATATTTACATGATGATTCAAAATTACAGTTATGAAGTAGCAACGAAAATAATTTTATGGTTGGGGGTCACCATAACACGAGAAACTCTATTAAAGGGTCATAGCATTAAGAAGGTTGAGAACCACTGCTCAGCCACTGAGTCAAACTGGCTAGGGCAAGGCATTCAGTTTTTGAATCTTTTTTTGGTCTCTGGTCTTTTCCTTCTTGGGGAACCATGGTGTCTCCATGCATTTCTAATAGCTCCTTTCCTAGCTAATTTCTCATTTCTCAAAGGTCCCAACTAACATCACCTTGTTTGGGAAGCCTTCTGTGGCACACCACATTAAGGTTATCTGCCTTTCTGTGGCTTCCATGACATCTTCGACTTCTCTAGTTTAGCACGTCACTTTGTGTTGTACTTACTTAGTTTCACGTCTTCCTTCTTGACTAATTGTAAGCTCCCTCCACTATAAAAATAATAACTGCTATTGCAAGGCACTATTGTAAACACTTTAACATAGTTTACTTTATTTAATACTCATAACAATAATAACTTTATCAATCAATTTTACAGATGAGCAAACTGAGTCACATAGAAATTAAGTCTCTCGCTACAGCCAATGAGTAGCAGAGAGAATCTGAGCTTGACTCCATAGTATAGCCTCTAAACCACTACTTTATACTATCTCCTGCTTTCCTCATATTCTCAGAGAACAAAAGGTACACAATAATAAGTACACAATAACATGTCTACGGAATGAATCAGTGCATTCATGAAGAAAAGCACCAATTGTCATGCAGACAGCGTATAATCTTGCAAAGTAACAGGAACATACTGGTTCTTGCTTAAAACCTTCTTGAAATAAAAATTAATACATGTCATTATTAGAGTCTATTAGATTCTAATATTAGCCTTTGGTACCTGCCCCACTCACTTCTACAAATGAATATTGTCTTTGCATGAAAATCTTTGCATTTGTTTTTTTAAATTTGTTCAATGTATATAAGACCTGGAGAGACATAGTGCACACAGCGTGGCTCTTTGGAGAGAGGAACCTGAATCAGAAGGCTTAGCATTAGTAAGGACTAAGCCAGATGAGAGGGTCCTGCTGGGCATGTTCAAGCTGATGTTTGCTTTGATTGATGTGGAGTGAATTCATGTGGAAATTTGTATATAAAAAGGCACAAAAGCAGCCTGCCTGGTGTTGCTCACTAAAAGGGGATCAACCTTTGAACCAGGAAATTCCAGTCAGGGCATATACCTGGGTTGTGGGCTCGATCCCCAGTTGGGGGCATGCGGAAGGCAGCCGATGAATGGTTCTCTCCCACCATTGATATTTCTTTCTCTTTCTCACCCTATCCATTCCTCTATGAAATTGAGAAGGCTAAAAAGGGCTAATTCCAATGTAACCCTGATATTTGGGGGGCTAGAAATCTGGATCTGTGCCAGTAAGCCCAGTGTACATTCTAGATAACCTATAATTAAGTCATTCCTCTTTCTAAGAAACTGGTCTTGCAGAACCTCTTACAGAGGCCATAAAACTGTGAACAGTGCACTGCACCGGAGGGGGAGTTATTAACGCTGGTGCCAGCCCAGATCATCAGCTATGGCCTGGAGACCCCCAACACCTGGGGGCCTTCTTGCAAAGCCCGTGAAAAGGACCAGAAGCATAATCCATATCTGTGGGACAAAGACCACAGGGAGATATAAAGGAGAAGCCCCCTGCATGTTACTTTACTCAGATTTGGAACTTATTCCCTGAGTCCTCTGGTGTCAATAAACAGTGTCACTCCTTTTCTCTAAAGCGTCACTCGTTTTTCTCTGGTCTTCTGAAACAAAATCAATAAAAGTATATTTTTAAAAAATTAAAAAGCACAAAAGCAAGTAAATATAGGACTTCTACCCTGTATATTCCAAATAATTCACAATTTCATCTGAAACAGGCCTATTTTTATATAGACCACGTTAAGGTGTACACACACGTGCACACACATTCTTTTTACATACATGTACACACCTTTCTTTGAAATAAATACACTACACTTATAACATAACTCTTGAAAAATGTCAAAAGTTATATATTGGATTTGACATTTTCCATAGGCTTAAAAAAGCCTTGGTTGCTACATGAATCCTGGTGAAATTGGTTGTGCATAAGTTATTGTCAATTCCAGTCTATGGCAACATTGTGTGCTGTCTTAGTAGGAGCCTGATCATACCCCAGAGAGATAAGATAATCTAGTGGAATATGTCACTGGGCGACATCCACAGGAGGGATCAGAGCATTGTTTTCTTCACTCAAAAATTGCCTGATGTACTTTAAAGAAAGCCATCAGTAATGTTGATATGTCAACATAATTTAATTTATGATCTTATAAGTTATTGCCCTGAATCATTAAGTGGTCTAACAAAAAGCACTAGAAATAATCAGGCAGTGTATCTTACAAAGGCCCTGGGATTTTTGTGACCTTATAAATACAAGTTATGGATGAAAAGAATTTTCTCCAAGGAGGTCCTAGAAACAGTATCCAATTACTTCTACATCTCAGACTGATATTGACATCCATATTATGAAAAGAACAGAAGTAATTTCTCATATTAGAAATTGAATAAAGGTTCGTAGTTGTTTTCTTGCTTCTTTATTAGATCTTCTTACTCAGTGAGGTTCTTATGGTTTAAAATTAGCTGTCCTTAGATAATAAACACTGATGAGTTATGACATAGTAAATAGTCACATATAGGGGCATACAAATGTTATACTTATATAATCAATGTATATAAGTATATATTTTATATAATTATTATTAAACTAATTTAATCTTTGTAAATTGCAGATTAGCATAGCTACTGAAGCAAAACAAATATATGTGGGATTCATATAGAAGTTACTTACAGAAGTTACATCCTTGTTCCAAGGATTTCCAAAAAGTACTTCATTTTTTTCATATTCCAATCCATTATTTTGTTAAATCTGCAAGCCTGTCTCAACTTTTTTAAAAAGTCACTCAACTGCCTAAAATAACAGATTTGAACAATTTCCCTCGGCCTTCCCCTCCCTATTTTAATGGAGTGAGGAATGATATGGTCAGGCCTTTCTCTTCTACATATATAAGGTCTATGACAGATACCCACTGTGGATTTCAGGTATTATTTTTAGATGAAAAAGTAATAATTGCAAAATATACATAGAGCATATAAAACATATTTGGGATTCTTTTCTATTTTTGTTTTATCAAGTAAATGCCACTGAATTTTTTCTAGCTTTACTGAGAAATAAACTTGTACATATAACAATGCACAAGTTTAAGGTGTACAGCCAGTTCATGTGATACATTTATATAATGCAAAATCATTATCACCATGGTGTTAGCCAACACCTCCCTTCAATCACATAATTGCCATTTCTCTTTTGTGGTGAGAACATTTAATATCTACTCTCTCAGCAACTTTCAAGTATATATAGTAATGCAGTATTATTAGCTATAATCACCATGCTGTACATTAGATCCCCAGGACTTATTGATTTTATAACTGAAAGTTTGTACCCTTTAACCAAATGAAAAATACAAATTTTTCTTGTGCTGTTATGATTCTAATCCCTATAAAGTTGAGTGTTATAGGTTAATGACCTTCCTCCCACCAGGAGCTATGAAATGATTCAGAAATAAAGTTTTCTTGTATTCTCTGCTTTATACTGTGATTAAAACCTACATAACTTTAACTTTTTGTGTATATAGTTGCATATATTTACTAGATACAGACATTTAATGTATTATCATCTATTTCTAAATTAAAATATCAACAACAAAATGCAAAGCATAGAGTAAATTTTTCTTTTCCATTTTATCACAAGTTGAAGGTGAAAAAAGGAACTGAATTTAACTCTTTAGCACTTTAACCCAATTTGTAGCAAACTGGAATCTCATATTAGTGCTACAAGTGATGTTAACTGCTGATCGGTACCACTATGTCACTATATAGAATGTCAGAACAATCCATATGAAATTACCAAGGGAACAACAACAACAAAAGAAAACAAACAAAAAACAAACAAACAAACAAACAAACACTGCCCTTTAAAAGGTTTTCAAACACACCACTATATTTTTTTGTAATGATTCAATAATGTTGGATTGATATAGTAGTTTTTACTGAGTCACAAATGGAGTTAATAGATGTAAGAAAAGGTTGTGTCTTCTGGTGTATATCGGAAAAAAAATTAAACGTATTTGAATATAGATAATTGGGGAAACCACTGAGAAAAATAACAGTTCAGAATAACATGATTCTATTACTGAAAGGAAATTCTTTGGAAGATTGTAGGGATGGGGTGGGAAGATAAAAAATTTAAACCTACTTTTTAATTATGTAAGGTGTGCCTCAACAATCTTGAAGGTAACCAAACTAATATTTCAAATTAATAACAGAAATAACTTTAGAATATGCTATACCTGTATTTTAAGCAGTAAATTTCAAGATAAAGTAATCTTAGAGAATTAATCAATAAATTCATTAGACATTGTTTCTGTATAAATCACCTATAAGATATAAAGATTTATTTGGCTGATTTAGGCAATGTACATTAGTTTGTTATAAAAAATATTAAAGCTGTATCTAAATTATTGCACCTAAACACTTCATTGACCATTAAAATACAGAAATAAATCAAGGAGGCTCTCATGAACCAAACTTAATTTCTCTTAAACAGGTTTCTCCTCCAACTTTGTTTATAATTTCGAAATTTGAAAAGTGTGAAAATTCCTTGATATGTCTTATAAGCCATAATAAACATTATATATAATGTCAATGATGTTCTAGATAAATGGTTCTCAACCTTCCTAATGCCGCGACCCTTTAATACAGTTCCTCATGTTGTGGTGACCCCCAACCATAAAATTATTTTCTTTTTTTTTCTTTTTTTTATTGCTTAAAGTATTACAAAGGGTATTACATATGTGTACATTTTTCCCCCCACCCTAGACAGTCCCCTAGCCTCCCCTATTCCCCAGTGTCTTATGTCCATTGGTTATGCTTATCCAAGCTCAAATTCTTAGCCTCTTCGTTCATCTGCTCTTTTTGGGTGGTCATTGGTTATTTTGGTTGATTATTGGAACACGTAGAAGGTCTTAATTTTATTACGAAGTGGTTGAGATTACTAGCTTTGGGTTCACACAGATCTGGGGCTAGTTCCGATTCCATTTCCGACTAGCTTTGTCACCTTGAACGTACTGTCTGTTTCATCCGCAATTTCAATGTCAAAAAACAGTAGGAACACTCTACTCTGTAGGGCTATCGAGTAGCCACTGATATTATAGTCAGTTTTAGTTGGAAATTGTCTTTCTGGATTTGGGTTGTGTAATCGTCACTCCCTCTGCCCTTTCATAAGCACTAGGTAGATGGAGACCATCGGAATCGTAATTTTTGGCCAATTTCCTGTGTTCAAAAGCACTGCTCAAGAATTCACTCATTTTTGGATTAGAACTCTCATGGTCCTTCATCCTTGAAAACGCTATCACCCTCGCTGGCTTGAGGCCATCCTGCTG
>NW_006291728.1:883786-900858 GCF_000327345.1 Myotis davidii | reverse complement strand
AGCTTTTTATTTTGATGTAGTCCCATTTGTTATAAAATTATTTTTGCTACTGTTATGAATTGTAATGTAAATATCTGATATGCAGAATGTATTTAGGTGACTCCTGTGAAAGGGTCGTTCGACCCCCAAAGGAGTCGCGACCCACAGGTTGAGAACCGTGGTTCTAGATAAGCATTCAAATACATAATCTATGTTTCCTAGATACAAATCCACTCAAATGTGTCACTTAATTGTTTAGAGCAAATGGCAACTGAACAGAAGAAAATAATATTAGTGAGCTGAATAAGAGGTCATTGAAAGCAGGGAGGACAGCAGCAACACTTATATCACTCAATGAAAGACACTCTTGAGCAATAAGGTATAACTATGCCTGGCTGACACTCCACTACAACTAATGGGTCAGTTGTTCTGTAGCTCTGAGATTGCTCCGTTTGAGCAAATCCCAACTATCCAACCCAGAAGCAGAGTTAATACTGCCCTGGTGTTTGGGATAATTTACACTGGGCATGCTCAGTGTAAACTATGTCAGTTGTGCCAAGCACATGGCCTTAGAATCAAATTGAGCTGTGAAAAGTGTCTAAATCCTTCACTATCTTTCTAGGCACCATAGTTTGTGGCAGGTTCTGTGATTAGTTTCTTCTTCAAAAAAATAAAAAATCAACTCAAGAGAGAGTCACTATATTTTAATGAAACGTATGACCTATAGTATCAGCTAAAACAAAACAAATGTCTTAATTTATAGAGGAAAGAAATATAAAACTTGTGGGTGAATATGGGGTGGAAGAAGAGTCATTATAACTACAGTCATTTAAGTCATGGCTTACCTATTAGATTCTATTATGATTTTAGCCCAGACTGAGCTCTGGCCACCCAATAAAACCTGTTTAAATCTTCATCCAAGGTCCTAGAGATTTGGGGATCACCAGATTCACTTCAGGCTTAATGCAAAGTGAACACTCTCATTTAGGGGACATCAAAACTAGCTTATTTTTTTCAGGTTTCAGCATCAGTCCAAGTGTCCAAGCTAATAGATGTAGTTACTCTCAACTGAAATGAGATTTGACTGATACAAAAAACTAGCTGATAATTTTACCTTAATGTAGGCAAGTGATGTCCTCATTATAGGAAAAAAAATTAAGAAAAAAGACTTGGTTGCAGCATGAGCCATTTAAAATGGTGAACCAAAATAGCACAAATAATAAATCATGAGTTGAGTAAAATGATATCAGACTATGTTCATAATGGACTGATCATAAACCAACATCTAAAGAGCTATGCATTCAGGTGGATTGGAGTGACATCAGAGGAATGGCAGTGTGAAAGATCCCCTTGGCCTCTCCCCCTGAAATTTAAACAAGTTAACCAACTATAATTCAGCAAAAACTTCCCTACTCAATACAAGGCACACCTGAGAGAGTCACACATTGATACCTCTAAAGGTGGGCCACTGGGAATAAACAGGGAGATGAGAAGGAAGGAAAGCTCAGATAGCGGACACAGACACAGCCCTGAAGCCTGGAACTCATGGCTCACCCTAGAGAGGGGAGGAAGCCTGTGGTAGCAGGTGCTTCCTTCAACCAGGAGGAACAGAGAGCTGTGGGAGTGGGGGGCAGTCCAGCAGGGCAAGTGGAGCAAACAGTGACTGAACCAGCAGATGCCTAACACAGCACAGAGTTCTGCTGCTGTGTGGCTGTCCACTGTGGGCAGTGATGTTTCAGACAAATAAATAGAACCACAGAGCTCTGTTGCTCCTCGGACTCACAAAACTCACCTCCCATAGCCCTTGGTGTTGGGTTGGCGAGTGCATTATCTGTAAACCCAGAGCTGTTGCAGTAGAAAAGCTGTTTCCCTCTGTGACTGATCCCCAGGTGGCGTGCTTGGAGTGGGACCCCACAGAGGTCAGGAGTCCACATTATAGTTAGGGCAAAACAAACTCTACCCCCAAGCAGCATGGCTGTACTGTCTTATGGAAACTGGAAGCAGTAGAGGTCAAGTCTGGGAGACCAAAAAGAATCTCCTGATTCAGCACCATCTACTGAAAAATAGTAAGAGCCCTATCCAGAGAAAGCCTCTGTGGAAGGGTCATTAATATAGACATATATACATGCCTAGATAAAGGAGAATAGCAAATACCATGAATAACCATTGTAACGAGGATGATCAGAAAGAAAATGAAAAATTCTTTAAAAGCAAGCGGAACAATTGGAAATGTATGATATAAGTAATAGAGACTTTAAGATTACAATTCTGAAAATATTTAATGAGATGTGAGAAAATACAGGCAATTCAATGCACTCAGAAAACAAATCAATGAACAACATGAGATTGAAACTTTACAAAAATTCTAGTCAGAAATCCTGGAAAACAAGCATGCAATTAAGAAGATTAGGAGTAAACTACTGAGCATAGAAAACAGAGCCAACCAGATGGAGGAAATAATTAGTGATATCAAAGACAGAAATCTAGAAATGACACAGAGGGAAGAATAGAGAGACCTGAGCATAAAGAAAAATGAAAGAGCTCTATAAGAACTATCTGACTCCATCAGTAAAAGCAATATTAGAATAAGAGGCAATCACAAAAGAAGAGGAGAAGGAGAAGGGAACAGAGAGTCTATTCAAATAAATACTGGATGAGAACTTTTAAAAACTATGGAAAGAACTTGATCCTCAAATCCAAGAAGCAAACAGAACACCTAGTTACCTTAATCCAAAGAAGCCTTCTCCAAGGCACATTGTATTAAAACTGTCAAAAATTAATGACAAAATAAATTCAAAGCCGTCAGGAAAAAGAAGAAATGGCCTATAAAGGAAAACCCATTAGAATTTCCTCCTATTTCCTAGCAGAAACTCTATAAGCCAGAAGAGAAAGGAGCCAAAGATTCAAACATCTGGAAGAGAGAAAATACCTCCCACAAATAATATATCCTATCATTCAATTATGAAGGAGATATAAAGACATTCCCAGACATCCAGAAGCTGAGGGATTTTATCACTAGAAAACCTCCATTGCAGGAAATACTCATGGGAGTTATTCTACCTGAAACAAAGAACATAAGGTCACAACACTATGAGTAAGGTCACCAAAAAACTTACAGCATAAACAGGTATAATTTGTGACAACAAAAACATAAAAGTGGAGGGGGTAAAGGCTTGAACTGGCAAAGGAGGATGAAGTTCAGATGCATTCAAAAGAAAAAACAAACTACTATATATATGCTACCTTATTTTTTATAAAACTAATGATAACCACACACAAAAATCCCCAAACCGGGACACATAGCTTTACAAAAGAGGAAAGAAGTATGAAACACCACCAAACAAAAACAACAGACAGAAATGTAAAGGAAATGAACCAATGAAGGCACATAGCTACCAGAAAACAGAACATAAAATGGCTATAGGAAATCCTCATACATAAATATTTACCCTAAATATAAATGGTCTGAATTCACTAATAAAAAGGCAGAGTAACAGAGTGGATCAAAAAACAAACCCAACCACATGCTTCCTATAAGAGACACATCTAAGATGCAAAGACAAAGGTAGATTCAAAGTAAAAGGGTGGAAAATTATTCTCTAACCAAATAACATCCACAGAAAAGCAAGTGTAGCCATACCTATATCTGACAAGATATATTTCAAGATAACAAGAGACAAAGATGAACACTTTATAATGATAAAGGGGACACTATATCAAGAAAACATAACACTTCTGAATATATATGCATCCAACCAGGGAGCACCAAAATATATAAAACAACTACTCACAAAACTAAAGAGAGAAACAGATCAAAATATAATCATAGTTGGGGACTTTAATACTCCATTGACAGCTCTAGACAGATCAACCAAAGAGAAAATGAATAAAAAAATATCGGCCTTAAATGATATACTAGAACAATGGACATAATTGACATTGAGAGCCTTTCATCCCAGAACATCAGGTTATACATTCTTCTCCAGTGCACATGGAACATTCTCAAGGATAGACCATACGTTGGGTCACAAAACTATCAACAAATTCAAGATTGAAATTATACCAAGCATATTCTCTAACCACAATGCCTTGAAATTAGAAATTAACTGCAAAAAGAAACCCACAAATACATGGAGCTTAAACAACATACTACTAAAAAATGCCTGGGTCAAAAAAAAAATAAAAGATGTGATCAAAATATATATAGAGAGAAATGAGAATGAAAATACAGCACATCAAAATTTCTGGGATGTAGCAAAAGCAGTAATAATGGGGAAGTTTATATCATTACAGGCCTAGCTCAAGAAACAAGAGAAATCACAAATAAACAACCTAACATCACCTTTTAAAGAACTAAAGAAGAACAAAAGCAACCCAAAGCCTGCAGAAGAAAGGAAATAAGAAAAATTAGAGTAGAAATGAATAAAATTGGGAACAAAAAGACTATACAAAAAAATCAATAAAACAAAGAACTGGTTTTATTAAATTTCTAATTTAATAAATTTATTACTATTTCTTTAGTACTTATCACTGACACCTAGGTGACTCAGACAGAGAGTCTACACTAAACAGCAAATGACAGTGATTGTGGAAGGTGTAAACATAAATAAATAAATTTGACAAACCCGTGGATAGACTCACTGAGGAAAAAGGGGAAACAGATGCTGTGTGTTTCCTTCCCACGTCCCGCGTGGGTCAGGGTTCAGGAACTGGAAACAGAGCTGCACACAAATGAATATGAAAATACAAGAGATAATTTGGGAATATTGGGGGACCAGGCGAGCAAGTCCGACTCAGGGGGAAGGACTTCCTCCCGTGCTCAGGCCTCACCAAGCTTTTATTGATCTGGGATGCACCCATAGCATAGCCCTTAGGCAGGTGACCCCTGGCAACAGGCAGACTAGCCCATCAGCAAGGATTTACATAATAATAAATGAGGGAGTAGTTTCAGCTACTGCTGTCTGGACAAACAGAGGTGTTGCCTAGCTCAGACCTTTGCTAGGGCTTCAAAGGGCACCCAGCCTTCGGGGGGCTGGGCGGGGGGGTTCTCTGTCTACGCTTATCAGCTAGTGAAGGCAATAAACAGTTTCCCACACACAGACACTACAGATATACAAAGGATCATACTAGAATATTATGAAAGATATATGCCACCAAGTTCCATGACCTAGAAGAATGAATAATTTCCTAGAAATATTTAACCTTACTAGACTAAGTCATGAAGAATTGGAAAATCTAAATAGACCAATCAACAGTGAGGAAATTAAAACAACCATCAAAAACCTCACAAAAAATAAAAGTCCAGAATCAGATGGCTTCATCAGTGAATTCTACCAAGCATTCAAAGAAGATTTAAAACCTATCCTTCTCAAACTCTTCCAAAAAATTGAAGAGGCAATACTTCTTAACACATTTTATGAGGTCAATATTATCCTGATACCAAAACCTGGCAAAGATAACACAAAAAAGAAAACTACAGGCCAATATCTCTGATGAATAGAGTAGGAGGGGATCAAGCCCACAATCCAGGCATGTGCTTTGACTGAGAATTGAAGTGGCAACCTTTTGGTTCCTGGTATGACACTCAACAACTGAGCCACACCAGCCAGGGCACATTGTTGTTGTGTTTAACAGAGCTATAATTATACATTATGTACACATTTGTATTATTTCCCCATTTAATACTATATTATGCACTTGTTTATAAGTCTTCAAGAACATAATTTCCAATGGTTGCATAATATTTCATTCAGTGCATGGCATCATAGATTAACATAATTTTTTACTAAATGCTTCCAATTTTTCATTATTATAAAAGATGATCATCATTGTGCATAAAATATATTTTGTTTAGAATGATTTCCAAAGCATTGTGTCCTAGATGTGAAGTTACTGAGTCATAGTAATACCATTTTAAATAATCCTAATACTGATTTTCAAATTCATTCTGAAAGTGTTTTACCAAATTCATTACAACTAAAAATATATAAGGACACCTCTTTCCACACACCTTTGCTAGCACTGAGCAATTTTATTATAGTAAATAATTGCTAATTTCCTAAGAGATGAATCATATTCCATTGTTTAACATACATACTTTGTATTACTCACGAGCTCACACATTTTTTATAGATTTGTTGAGAGACTCCTTATCAATTGCTGTCATGTTAAAATTTTTCTCAAAGCCCCCAGGAGACATCTCATATATGCTCATGTTTACTAGTTGCTTCTCCTCTTTTGTGACTAAGAAGTGGACTTAAGAAATATCTATATTTGTTGAATTTATTCATGCTCATTTGCTCTGAAGCAGGCAGGCTTTATAAGGCAGAATGGTTTCGTTTTTCTAACCAAAAGCACTGATACTAAATGTGCACTTGAAAACCACTGGGGAAATTTGAGCTGAAAATTTCAGCTGTGAAAGACCGTCCAGGTAAGAAAGAGGCCCTTTGGAATAGTTTTGTCTTTATGATTGCTTCCACAAAAGGAATCTGGGGAATGCATGTGTCTGAGTGACTACACAGGGAAGCTGAGAAAGAAAAAAAGGAGTGAATAATTTAATTATGATTTTAACTGCTACCTATAGTAAATCAGCGGTTTAGATAAAACCTAAACTTCCTATTTCACCTAAATTATTTCACAGGCCTCAGGGTTCTGTTGATGTATATTATTGTCTTTATGTTATTAAAATTCATCACCTTTTATGTTTACACCTTCCACAATCACTGTCATTTGCTGTTTAGTGTAGACTTTCTTTCTGTCTGAGTCACCTAGGTGTCAGTGATAAGTACTAGAGAAATAGAGAGACAGAAACATCAGGGTGAGGGACTGTTAAGACTCTTAATTGAGTATTTGGCATGTTTTCTAGAGATGTGACAGGTAATAATTAAGACTGCTTAATTAGTTTCTGAATATTGGAATGAGGAACAGTAACAAAACTGAATAGCGCTAATGAAAGACTGAATTACTATAATCAAAACAGCTTTATCTCCAGGTAAGACTTCTGCATACAATAAGTGTATCCCCTTTCTTTTTGCATAAGAGAAATAGGAGTTGAATTGCCACAGTGATTAAAACCAAAGATCTGACCTAATTCTTACAATTAAAGGTGTTCTTTAATGCTAGAAAGATACTTAAGAGTTTAAAGATGAAATTTTTCATGTAAAAGAAGTATTGTGAGGCAAACAAGGTATCAGGTATATTGCGGTGGATATTTAGTAATTAGATGTAAGGGGTTCACATCCAATATATGAGGAGAAACAATAAAAATAGTAAGAGCATACAGATCTGGAAAGTACACTGTTGTATTTCATTCCTCTTTTCTGAAATTCTGAACAGGTTCCATTAGATAAAGACTTTCCCCCCAACAAATTTACTCTTTATTTCTTAAATCTAACATTATAACATAAGCACTTGGAAATGTTGTTAAATTAGACTTGTGTGGCTGGGTCTATGATTTATTTATTTTTTGAATCTCCAGACTCTATTATATAAAATGTTTAGCAGATACCTGTACAGTGGAATTTTAAACAACTATCCGAATGAATCAGCAACTCCAAGAAATTTCCCAATAAACTTTCTTTGTTTTTTTGCTGCTTTTTTTCTGTTGCCTAATTGTGAATATGTGTGTGGGTGCGGTTTTCTTCTTTGGGGCCAAATAGCTAGGGGGCTTCCCTCACTATTAAGAGCCAGCAACCGCCAAACCCAAGTTTCTAAGGTTGCAAAATGGATGGAATTCTCAGGGGCGCTTTGTCCCAGAGCATGTGGAATTTGAAAGCAAAAGAAGATGGAGTCCCAGAGAAAGACAGCTTGATGATGATGATTTTATGATTAAATAGAAATCAAACAAGATACCATTGAGGGATGGAGCGAACTGGGAAGATGTCAGAGGGCCACAGAGGAGAGGAAAGGGGAGTTTCAGAGTTTCTGTGAACCACAGGCAAAGCCATGATGCTGGGAGAGCCCTGAAGCCCAAGGACAATAGATGTATGTCCCTCTCTGATTAGTAATGGCAGGAGATGCAGATAGCTGGTTAACCCATTAGATAGCCAGCAAGGGGAGCCACCGGAGAAGATGTGGCAGCTTCATGGAGCCAGACCCAAACAGGTGGCAGACAGCTTGTGCTGGGCTCTTTGTGTTGGTTGCTGGCCTCGTTTAAAATAACAGTAGTACAATGTCTAGTGGGCTGTAGTTTCACTTTTTTGTTTTTCTTTTGGCCAAGCATTGGTGCATGGCAGGGCGATGTCAGGAAGCTTCGTCTCCATTCTGCTTTGATGTTTTTATCTTCCGTATTTCCTGAGACTCTCACAGCCATGAACTTTCTCTAAAAAATGCAATCGAAAATGTCCGATGGTGACCCAGTTAAGTTCTCCCTTTAGGTACACTAACTGCTCACCCTTAAGCTCATCCAAGTCACCCCTATGCTAAGCGGCACAGCAGCCTGGCTCTGTTAAGGTGTGAAACTCGAGGGCCGCCATGTCAAATTCAGATGTAATGGCAGGTGAATTCTGTAGGTGAATACACCTGTTGTAATGTGCTGGAAACACATAAAAAGGCTTTAGGGAATATTACCCATTAAAGGCAGACACCAGAGAGGCTGATGCGTAAGATAAGTATATAACCTGTGCACTGCTTCAGGCATTCTTTGATTTGTGGTTAATCCAATTTTTGTGGCTCGCTCAACTTTGCATTTCAGCGAAATCATTTTTGAATGCTGTAAAATAAAACAGAAGTTTGTTTTTGTCGTACAAATGCAATGAACCAGATTTCCAATTTGAACATGCCTCTCATATCAGGGGCGTCTGACACAATGTTTAGCTGGTTCAGAAGAATGTGGTATAACCTTTGCTCTCCTTATAATAGAAGAAAAGACAAAATGAGTTAGAAAAAGATGCCTTAAGTAATAGCTGACCAGGCTCAATTTCAGACCAGAAACTACTCTAAAATGATTGTTCTTCCTACATATAAAGAGGCAACATGGAGGAAAAGCTGGGCCAGGCTTCCACTCGGTTCCTGCATGTGGGTAAAGTAGGCTTCATTCACAGGGCTTCCTCCCACAAAATATTTGGGGCATTTGCTGGGTTAAACAAAGCTGAAGAATTGTCTTTGCAATGTGTCTTCTCAGAGTTTGTCTGCATTTTCTTTTTCTTTTTCAATTAGAGTTGACATTCAATACTATTTTGTATTAGTTTCAGGTGTACGCACAGTGGTTAGACAACCATATAGTTTACAAAGTGGTCCCCCCGATATTTCAAGTACCCACTTGGTTTCATACATAGTTATGACAACATTATTGACTGTATTCCCTATGCTGTACCTTACATCCCAGGGACCATTTTGTGACTACCAACTTTGCTTAAGAACATTGTAAAATTTATAAAATGCATATAGACAATGTCTGCTAAACTCATTCAATTTCGTTGACTCCCCTTGTGCTTTTTGTTACAGAATATCTCATGAGACAGGAAGCTGAGCCAGAAATGGTATTTTGAAACTGAGAGGCCGAACCATCTCCTTTGCTATATCAAAACAGAAACTGCTGGAGTCGCTGTTGAAAGCCAGTTTAAGATCCAAATCTCGTGAAGATGAGGGGACCGGGATAACTTTCTAACTCATTTCCTGTGTGGTGAAGATTCCTTGTTTTAAATGACAACATTAAATTTTGGGTGAAAATATGATTTTGTGGTCAAAGGATTTTAGGCAAAACCCGAGTCAATAAAATTAATTTTTTTTAAAGGTACATCTTAGAATGTTTTTTTAAAAGCAGACACTTCTTGGGATGGCTACTTGGATCACAAAAAGTTCCTTTCTTCTGGGAACTGCTCCTATAACTCAGAAATTTGTCGTCTGCAGTTACATATATTCTGATTCCCAGGCCATAGCTGATTGGTCAAGGAATAAAATATTTGAACTTCAAGGACCCATTAAGAACAATTGTCCTCATAACATTTTTATAATAGAAGAAAAGATCAATATATATATTTGCTCTCAGGGAGGAAGGGAGAAGGAGAGAGAGATAGAAACATCAATGATGAGAGAGAATCATTGATTGGCTGCCTCCTGCACATTCCCTACTAGGGATCGAACTGCAACCCAGTCATGTGACCTTGGCCGCAATTGAACCCATCACCCTTCAGTCCGCAGGCCGATGCTCTAGCCACTGAGCCCAACTGGCAAAGGCGTCCTCGTAGCATTTTAAGCTGAGAGATAGAGAAGCTGGCCATCACTGGTGACGGCGTCACTTAAGTGTTCCATGAGAAGTGGTTGTGAAATCTGATTCAACTTCACACTTGTGGCATTTATGCAAAAATGTTGATTCCTGTGCCCTCCCCAAGCTCTCTAAATCAGAATGTCTTACACCTGATTTACACAAAAATGTTTCATAATGAGAGATAAAAATAACTGAAGGCTCACTGTGCACTCTATACCAAGGACTGGCATCCTTAACAAGATCTTCAAGGGGGTTTGATGCATCCTGCCCAGCACTGGTGCAAAGGTGCCCATTTGGGAAGTTCTGGCAGCTCTTGCTGCTGGCATGTTCAGTAGTTAGTAATCTTACTGAAGTTCAGTAACTCAACTGTTCTTTTGACTTCCGTGTATTATCAGAGTATCCTTCCAATAAATTCACTTTTAGGTTTATACCAGCTCAAATTGATTTTGGTTGCTTGCAACCAAAAGAACCTTAACTAATACAATTGTGTACATTTCCTAGGAGATTATAGCGTGCAGTGCTTCACAAATGTATTTGACCGCTGAATGCATTGTCTCAAGGAGCTTCTTGTTACACCAGTGTTGCAACGCACATGCTCCGGGGGAAGCGTTAATTCAAGGCAGTAGTTTTCAACCTTTTTCATCCCATGTACACATAAACTAATTACTAAAATTCTGCGGCACACCACAAAATACGTTTTTTGCTAATCTGACAGTAAATAGGTATAATTTTTATTCGTTCACACCAGACGGCTATTGTTATGTTGGCTGTAGTCATTTTTTAATTTGACAATCTAAGGGAACAAAGATCAGTGCTCCTGTCTAAATAGTCAGGTACTGTACGTTCTAAGAAATTCTTGCGGCACACCAGTGTGCCTGCCTCCGCATACCAGTTGAAAATCACTGGTTTAAGGTAATTCATTTAACAGTGTTTTGAATGTGCTATAGGCTACACAATGAATGTTTCGTTTCTTGGGGTTACATTAATTGCTTTACTATATGGTCTTAGAATGAAGGACACTCAGAGATGAAATACACAATTGGATGCAATTAAATAAAACCTTAATACTCAGTTTCAGGATCTCTTTGGGAAACCGGAAGTCAGGGCCCTCCCTCAGTGCTATTTGCATATGATAAGTCTTTTCCACTCACCTATGTGTTTTACATAGAAGACATCACATTCTGCAGTGTACCCAGACAGATTAGGCATGGCTGCTCATTCTATGTCCGTAATTAAAGGGGAAAAAAAGGGTTATTAAAGGAATAGACAAAAAGTAATAAATTTTCCCTTCTAAATACCTAAAAGTTTATGGAAATGCAAAAAAAAATAGCAGGATAAATAGCAGATTCAGTTGAAATTCAAATTCTGTCATTTATTAGTACTGTCCACTTGAACAAAGGCCTCTGCGTACTTTTCTAAGCTTTTTTTCTGTCTTACACAAGGAGATAATAATTCCTCTTATATTTTTTTAGGTTAGGACTAAATGAAATTATAGTAATTATAATGGTAGTTAGCATTTATTAATATATTTCTACATACCAAGTACTATGCTAAGCCTTTTTAATTTATTACCTTATTTAATTTTCTAAACAATTCTGTGAGGTGATTACTACTCATTTTTGTATTTTGAAGCTAAGGAAACTTAAGCTCAGAAATATTAAGAGCATTACCTAAGGATGCTCAGTAAATAGAATAGTCAGGATACAAACCTAGACCGTTGGACTTCAATGCCTACATATTGTAAGCACTCAGGATTTAACTTTTGCCTCCAGGAAGTTCTGTCTTTCCCTGTGACTAATCTGTAGCAGAGAAACACGTTGTTATGACAAAATATTTAAATTGTGAAAGAAAAATGTGAAAAATCCATATGAAGACACTCATGAATTTTGGCTTTTATTCATGGTCAAGCTAGGAATCTTTGAAAGGATAATTTCAGTGGAGAGGAGAGAGGATTGAATTACTGAAAGAATCACAGTAAAATAAGGAAAATTGACTGGAGCACCTGCCTCACAGAGAGAACGCTGAAGGAGTGATATAATTTGGGTGGGATTAGTGGGAAAAAAAGGTCATTTGAGGAAAGGGTTTTAACTAGAGTAGAAATGTAGATTGGTAAAAAACAACAGGAATGGGCTACCACAAGCAGGGATAAAATGTACCATTGGAATAGTAAAGATGAACAAATTAGTTTGCTTAGATGAAGGACATGTTTAAATTCAAAAGTATAAGAACAATAAAGAGAGGTAGATTGAGAAATGGCCCCAGGATAAAGTGCCCACCCCACCTTCTCATATAGAAGCTAACATTTATTGGATGGCAACTCTGTGTGAGGCACTACTTTAATCATTTTACTCGTATGAAATCATCTAATGTTCATATCAATCCTATGAAGTTGGCAAAATTATGAGATCTATTTTAGTGTTGAGGAAAATGAGAAACATGAAAGTTCAATAACTTATATAAGGCTACTAGGAAGTGGAAGAGCCAGCATTCAAAGCCAGGAAATTAAGCTTCAGACTTGATATCTTTACCAGTATGCTATACCACTTTGTAGCTTGGGTTGGCTTTATTAGGTTACTCCCTTACTCATAAAACTAAAGTAGTTTCTTATTACTTTTATTAGTAAATTTACATTCCTATACCTGGACCTTTAGAGGTCTCTATCAACTCGCCACTCTTGAGCACCAACATATCTTTCATCAGTCTCCCCAAATGACCCTGCCTCTATTATAGGTAAATTAATGTTCCCCTACTTGGCATACTATCTCTCTGCTAATCCATTGTCTCTGAACTCCTTTACCATTTGGCTCAAAATATTTAGTCATTGACTCCAAGAAGCCCTCTTTGATTTTTTTGCATCAAATATCAATTATAAATTACTCTTTTCCTCACAAAATATATCAGCTCAATGGATATTGATTATTTTTCCCTTAGTAACCTTACTTGATAAGCAATATTGAGTCTATGTTTTTGAGTGTCTTTCCACTTAATAAATTATCAGATCCTTGTGATCAGTGTATCTGTATACCATATCCATTCATTTGATGTTGACCACATAGAATAGGTGGAACCAGTGGGAAAACAGTAGCAAAAACAGTAGAAAAATTTTTTTTCTCACCATCTTTCTGTCCAGAAACAGATTTGTTTAAAAAAATCTATTTTTTTTTCTGAAAGAAGCCTAAGTTCAGATTGTTAATATTTTTTCCAAACAGAAAGTAATACAAGCATACCATTTTTGTTTATTTTTATTTCATTTATTTATTTTTGATTTCAGAGAGAAAAGGACAGAGATAGAAACATCAATGATGAGAAAGAACCATTGACCAGCTGCCTCCTTCACATTCCCTGTTGGGGATCAAGCCCACAACCTGTGACCTCCTGGCTCATAGGTTGACCCTCAATCAGGCTGGCTTACCATTCTTGGTTGCACTTTGCAGATATTGTGTGTTTTTTGTTGTTGTTGTTTTGGGTGGTTTTTTTTTGTTTTGTTTTGTTTTGTTTTTTTACAAATTGGAGGTTTATGGCAGCCCTGCATCACACAAACCTATTGACATCATTTTTACAACATCATTTTCTTGCTTCATTTCCCTGTGTCACATTTTGGTAATTGTCTCAATATTTCAGATTTTTCATTATTATTATAAGTATTTATTATAAAGATCTGTGGTCAGCAATCTTTGATGTTGCTATTGTAATTGTTTTGGGGCACCATGAACTGTGCTCATATAAGACTATGAACTTAATAGATAAATGTGTGTATTCTGAGTGTTCCATGGACAAGCCATTACCCATCTCTCTCCTGGGGCCACCCTATTCCCAGAGATGCAACAATATTGAAACTTGGCCAATGATCAACCTATAGCGGCTTCTAAGTGTTCAAGTAAAGGGAAGAGTCCCTTGTCTACTCCTGGTGAAGATGCTGTGAATGACTGGTTTGGCTCAGTGGATAGAGAGTCGCCCTGCAGACTGAAGATGCTGTGAAGGTTGTTGAAATGACAACACAGGTTTTAGGATATTACATAAACTTAGTTGATAAAGCCGCAGAAGGGTTTGAGATGATTGACTTTAATTTTGAAAGGTGATAGGAAGTGAGTGAGTGAGGGGATGAAAGGAGAGTGTGTGGATGTGTGTAGTGTGTATGAGTGAGTGAGGGACAGTTAAATCCCACAAGAGCAGCAGAGGCTGGCAGACCAGGCTCTCTGGGACAGGGAGAGACTACCACCGCTGCGGCACTCCCCGGACTGCAAGACTCTGGCACGGAGCCCAAGCCATCCTCAAGGGGAGAGTGGCTTCTTCTAGGAAGTCATCAGCACCATCATCCAGACAGGCCTTGGACACTGCCCGCAACCCGGCAGCCACTCCAGCCAAAATCCTGCAGCCACACCCGCAGACTCACAGACCCTGGGATCTCCACCTCCAAAGGTGCATCACGATGCAGGCAGCAGTAAGTACAACTCCCCTTCCCAGCAACAGACCTCCTCCAGCGCGTAGGGCTCTGAGGCACACCACTCCATAGACTCCTCTTAGGAGTCACTGTGAGCACCAGCTGGGTGTGATTTTGTACAGACACAGGCTCACTGCCCCCCAGTAGAAATTCTGAATTCCCGCTGTCTGAATCACTGCCCACACACACCCAGCTGCGCAATTTCAGTGCCAGGGCCCTTCAGCGCCAGGGACCCTCAGAGTGCTTCAGAGCTCAGCGCCAGCAAATGCACTGCCATAGTTGCTCATTCCCCCTGAGCCCATCTATCCACAGGGCACTTTGGGGAAGCCACAGTGAGCCTCTGCTGGGTCTAATCTTGGAGAAATAGGGACGCACTCCCCTGGGCAGTAGAAATTCTGAATTCACCCACCCTGGATACCGGCCCAAAGACGCCTCGATTAAGCATGCCAGGGCCTTTCAGAGTGCTTCAGTGCGCCTGCGCTAGCAAACTCACTGCAGGTGCTCCTGTGTGCCACCACTGGGAATGTGCGCCTATCCACCACAGGTGCATCAGCAAAAACTGAGTTTCCTCACCCCACAGCTGCGGAACTCTGGACACTACTGGTGTATGCTTTTCCAGAGTGCAGGTCCCCCAAGACCGCTGCTCCACAGGCAGCCCTGAGGCCCCTCTGTGAGCCCCACTGGACACGTACTTAAATAAACATGGATGCACTGCTGGGCTGTAGAAACGCTGAATTCCCTCTTCTGGAATACCTGCCCACAGACACTGCAATCCAGTGGCTTCAGTGCGAGGGCCCTTCAGAGTGTGTCAGTACACCCTGCTGGCAAACACACCACAGGTGCCCCTGTGAACTGCAGCTGTGATCGCATGTATCCAACCATGGAGGCAGCAGCAAAAGCTGAGTCTGACCACCCCACAACTATGGAACTCTGGACACCACAGTCACGCCTTTCCAGAACACAGGCTTCCTGAACCCCACCACCCCAACAGACGGTTCCTGGGTGCCACTGTGAGTCTCTGCTGGGCACACGTGATTTCAACCAAGGGCATGAGACAGCAAAACTTGGGACACCTGCTCCATGGCTGCTGACTTCTAGACACCTCAGTTGTACCTTTCCAGCTCGCAGGCCTACATCAAGAGAACCCAAATAGCTCAACTAGGGAGCTACACTAGACTACCAAGCCCAGGAGACCTGAGAGGTCACACTAGTAGCACCATCTCTGCTGTTCTCTCCTGCAGCTTCTCTGGGTCTCAGTGTGCCTTTCCTTCCTTCTAGTTGTAGAGTTTACAGTCAGCCAGGCTTCCTATGGTTCTGGATGAAGTCCATATTGTTTCTCTGAGGTATTAATCAATTGTTGTGAGCGGCATTAATTTCCCGGTGTTTATCTCTGTCGCCATCTTAGTTTCTCCTCGACAAAGTAAGAATCTTAAAGGCTGCCAGAGAGAGACAGAAAGTTATCTACAAGGGATCTCCTATTAGAATATAAACTGCTTTCTCAACAGAAACACACCAGGTCAGAAGGAAATGGAATTAAATACACAAAGTGATGCAAAGGAAGGGACAGAATCCAAGAATACTCTACCCAGCTAGGCTATCATTCAACATTGAAGGTGGAATCAGGAGCTTCACAGACAAAAAAGAGCTAAGAGTGTTCATTACTACCAAGCCAGCAATGCAAGAAATGCTAAAGGGACTGGTATAAAGAAGAAACAGAAAGGCAATTAGAAACACAAACATTAAGAATAAAAATGACCACAAACAAGTACTTTTCAATAATAACATTAAATGTAAATGGATGAAATGCTCCAATCAAAAGACACAGGGTAGCTAAATGGATAAGAAAAATGACCCATATATTTGCTGTCTGCAAGAGACTCACCTCAGAACAAAGGATTCTCACAGACTGGGAGTGAAAGATGGAAAAAAAATGTTTCATGCAAATGGATATAAGAAAAAAGCTGGGGTTGCGAAACTTATATCTGACAAAATAGACCTCAAGCTAAAGGCTATAACAAGAGATAAGGAAGGCCACTACATAATACTAAAGGGAGCAATTCAACAAAAAGATATAACTCTGGTAAACATATATGCACCCAATACAGGAGCACCCAAATACATAAAACAATTTCTGGAATATATCAAGGGAGAGATCTATAGCAATACAGTCATATTAGGGGACTTTAATACCCCACTGACACAACTGGATAAATCCTCTAGACAAGAAATCAGCAAAGAAACAGCAATCCTAAATGATTCACTACATCAGATGGACTTAATTGACATCTTCAGAACATTTCACCCCAAAGCTACAGAATATACATTCTTCTCAAGTGCACATAGGTCATTTTCAAAAGTAGACCACATATTGGGACACAAGAAGTCTCTTCAAATTCAAGAAGATAGGAATCATATCAAGCATCTTCTCAAACCACAATAGCATGT
>NW_006291728.1:880509-881405 GCF_000327345.1 Myotis davidii | reverse complement strand
CTTCCAGCAAAAGAAAAAAAACCTGGACCAGATGGCTTCACAGGGGAGTTTTACCGAACATTCAAAGAACTAAAACCAATCCTTCTCAGACTATTCCAAAAAATTCAAAAGGAAAGCACACTTCCAAGCTCTTTCTATGAAGCCAGCATTACCCTAATCCCAAAACCAGGTAAAGATACCACCAAGAAAGAGAATTACAGGAAAATATCCCTGATGAACGTAGATGCTAAAATCCTCAACAAAATTCTAGGAAATTGGATCCAGCATTACATTAGAAAGATCATACACAATGACCAAGTGGGATTTTATCCAGGAATGGAAGGCTGGTACAATATCAGCAAATCAATAAACGTGATACATCACATAAACAAATTGAGAGACAAAAATCACATAATCATATCAACTGATGCAGAAAAGGCATTTGACAAAGTCCAACACCCAACCAACTGAGCAAGTTTTCTTGATAAAAACTCTCAGCAAAGTAGGAATAGAGTGATAATACCTCAACATAATAAAAGCCTTATATGACAAACCTACAGCCAACATCATACTCAATGGGCAAAAACTAAAACCATTTCCTTTAAGAACAGGAACAAGACAGGGATGCCCACTTTCACCACTCCTGTTTGACATAATACTGTACGTGCTAGCCATAGTGATCAGACAAGAAGAAGAAATAAAAGGCATCTAAATCGGAAAAGAAGTAAAATTGTCCTTATTTGCATATGACATGTTACTATACCTAGAAAACCTCAAAGACTCCATGAAAAAATTACCAGACCTAATAAATGAATTTGGCAATGTAGCAGGATACAAAATTAACATCCAGAAATCTATGGCCTTTTTATACACCAACTAGTAGCCCAGTGCACAAAATTCGTGCACTGGGGTGGCGG
>NW_006291728.1:871313-877764 GCF_000327345.1 Myotis davidii | reverse complement strand
AGTGTGGGGGTAAGAGGGAGAGATCAACCAAATGACTTGTATGCATGCATATAAGCATAAGTGATAGATTTGGACAACAGCGGGGTGAGGGTGAGGGCAGGATTGGGGGGATGAGGGGACATTGGGGGGATAAGGACACATTTGTAATATATTAATCAATAAAGGGACAAAAAAGAAATCCAAGGTGAGGCCATGGGAATGGATGTGAATGAACCAGAATGAAGGAAGTTCATAGAGCTATATACCCTTTTATATGGGTTTTTGAAAGATTAATGCCTGGCATATTTAAATGCTCAAAATTTAATGAATAAATAGCAGTAGAGTTTGAAAGGACTGACTCCAATTTTGAAAGCCACACACACACACACACACACACAAACAGCATTGCATGCTACAGAGAAATTGTTAGTGAAATGAAGAGTCAACACATGTGTTAGGTCTGATCACATAATTGAATTGATACCCCCTCCCCTGGGAACTGACCTTTAGGCCACTTCACAATGGACATTCTACTTGCTTAGAATCACATTCCACTTGCTAAGACCATTAGTTCTTCCCTCCGAAGTTTCCCAGGATCCAGACCTGCACAGAGAATTCTCCGCTCAGAGAAAGCCCACGTAGAGTCCTTTAAAAACCTCTGACTTCCTGTCTGTGGGTGCTGGTGCCATTTTGGGACTCAGCCCATCTGGGTATCCAGATGACCTAATAAATTCATAATTCTTCACCCCTTTTTGGCTTCATGTGTTCCTCCTTTGGCGACCCTAACAATCATGTGGCCAACTTCACTGTCTTATTTTAAGAAATTGCCACAGCCTCCCCAGCCTTCAGCAACCACCACTTTGATCAGTCAGCAGCCATCAACATTGTGGCAAGACCGTCCACCAGCAAAAAGAATACAACTTGCTGAAGGCTCAGATGATGGTAAGCACTTTTAGCAACATTTTAAAATTAAGGTCTGCCCTGGCCAGCATTGCTCACTTGGTTGGGTGTCCTTGTGTACAAGGAGGTCTGCTGTGGATTCCTGGTCAAGGACACATGCCCTGGTTGTGGCTCAATCCCTGGCAGGGCGTGTGCAGGAGGCAGCTGATCCATGTTTCTCTCATTGATGTTTCTCTCTCTCTCCCTCTCCCTTTCTCTCTCTCTAAAAACCAATAAGCTATTCTTTAAAAAAATTAAGGTCTGTACATTTTTTAAGCAAACTGCTCTTGCACCCTTAATAGACTACAGTATAGTGTAAACATAACTTTTATATGCAGTGGGAAACAAAAAAAAAATCATGTGCTTTGCTTTATTGCCATTGAAGTTGCCTGAAACTAAACCTGCAATAGCTCCTAGGTATGCCTGTACCGGTGTTGTTAAGCTTGAGGCTCATTTTCTTACTTGTGAAAATCAGAGCATTGGTTCAAGAAACAACAGAACTCCGCTTCAAAACAAGTGTAGATGAATAATGCCTTTTGAAAACAAAGTTTTGATTATACAAAGCCCCGCAGAGATTATTTCATAATTACTGAGAAATGGCAAGTATCTCACATAACACCCTTTCCTTCTGAATATGGAAATACACTTGCATAAGTGCAGATATTTGGCGACTTAACAGTAGAGAAGATCCCCCTTTGTGCTTAGTGGAATGGAGCCAGTTGGTACTCGCTAATTCAGCCAAGGTTCTCTCTGCTAATGGCAAAGCCTGCCTGTCCCTGTAGCTACACAAATACTGGATTATTCATTTTCCTTTTGGCAAATGCCAGAGTGGAAATGCCCACGATACTTGTTGTTTATCATGAATAATTGTTGGAGGAGATCCCTTGGTAGAAGAAAAACTGAACAAGCCAAGATAATACGAATAAATTTGAATGCCGTGGAATTCTTTGTGTGTGCGCACACGTGCGCATGTAAGTGTGCATGTTAATGGGTATCACAGGCTTCATGTGGGTTTTGCTTTCTCTAAATACGCTATGTTTCTCTGGCGTCTTTCTTTCGTGGGGTTCCAAGCCGAGATGAAAAGAACTAACATAAGTGACCCAGCGTTTACTCAGTGCCCAGAGAGTACCTGGCTCTTTTTTGAGTTACAGAATAAAGACTACTCGTGGTTTTTGCCCTGTAAAATCTTGTTCTTAAATAGGTACACAATCATCTAACTATCTGGATGAGGTAGTTGTGAATACAATGAATATGGAAACTAAATACACAAGGGTAACAGATGCTGAGATGTATTTGAAATGACAGAGGAGGTGTTAAAACAGAGTAAAACACACATAAGTCTTTGTTTCCAACTAGCTGAGTTTATGAAAGCAAGGTATTGTTGAGGAAAAGTGTAACGGATTTAGAAATTAAGTCAGGCCCTACCCGGTTTGGCTCAGTGGATAGAGCATCAGTCTGTGGACTAAGGGGTCCCAGGTTCGATTACAGTCAAGGGCATGTACCTTAGTTGCGGGCACATCCCCAGTGGGGGGGGGTGCAGGAGGCAGCTGATCAATGTTTCTAACTATCTATCCCTCTCCCTTCCTCTCTGTAAAAAATCAATAAAATATTAATTTTTTTAAAAAAAGAAATTAAGTCAGGGTCCAAAGACCAGAGTTCTAGTTTCGGTGCTCCACTTAAGTGGCTGTTTGACATAAGCAAGGAGATTGCTCTCCCTGCCCTCACTAAAAAAAGAGTATCTATTTGTGAAAACGCAGTTCAAGCTATCAGTAAGATATGTTTTTAAGAAAACACTTTATTATAGTGTGATTGGTGCACAGAAAGCTGTATATATTTAATCCATACAACTTGATGGTCTTGGAGATAAGTATACCCATGAAACTATAAACACAATCAATTCCATAACATATTTATTACTTCCAAAAGCCCTTCCTTCCTTCCTTCCTTCCTCCCTTCCTCTCTCCATCCCTCCCTCCCTCCATCCCTTCCACCTTCTTTATTTTGTTGTGATAAACTTAACAGAGTTTCTGAGGCACAGCAGCCACACAGCTGAGGGTGGGGAGGGGGACAGAACCCTAATTGTGGGTCCCTGAACCGGAAGGCCAGTTCCCATCCCCCCACCCCCAGCAGCATGGCCTCCTGTGCGGAGCCCTCCCTCAAGGGCCCTGAGCCTGTCGCCCACCGCTTGCTGCGGTCCCAGGGCTTGAGAACTGCGAAGTGCTAGATGGGGTGGGAGATACAGAAGGCAAGGAGGAAGAGGAGGGGAACCTGAGTGAGGTGCCCCCACTAGAGGCCATGGGACAGCCCCCACGGGAGGAGACCCTGGCCCGGGGGTTCCTGGCTGCTCCAGCTGTGGGAGAAGAGCGGGGCATCAGGGGAAGGGGCTGTTGAGGAAGAAGACGCCCGCCCCAGGCCCATCAGGCTCAGGTCGCCCGGCCAAGGGCCAGGGGTGTCGCAGTGCAAGTGCAGGCCTCACAGGCGTGGGAGGAGCCAGAACTGGTGCTCATACTGGGTGACTGTGACGTCATCCAGGGCCTGCATCTCAGGGTCCCCCTCACGGATGTGGGGGAGTTGGCTAAGGTGCCTGCTGATCCAAGTACCGCTGTGGCCCCCAGGGCAGCAGGAGCCCATACCCGCCACCCGCCCCAAGCGGCCCTGAGCCTGGAGATGACCCTGAAAGCCGCTGGGACGGGCCTGACCTGGGGATGCTCGCGGGGCAGGCCAGGACAGGAGCGGCCGCAAGGGGAGCGCAGCGAGGCCATTCCCACCCTAAGGGCTGCCGGGAAGCTGGAACCTTCCAACCAGAGGATCCTCTCGGAGCTCTGAAGCTGGTGAAAAAGCGTGCGGCCCAGCAGAGCCCAGAGACCGCCCTGGACCGGCAAATGCTGGGCGACCCCAGCTGCTGCTGCCAGGTGTCCCGGCAAGGGGCCGGCCCAGCCCATGGAAGCGGCTGTTTGGAGCAACTGCTGTTGCCCTGTGGTCATCGTTGCCAGGAACTGACTGCCAGGGGGCCGCTACTCCTCAGGAGCACCATGGGCCCCACCCCGTGCTCCTTAAGTTTCCCAGCTCCCTGTCCACTACCCTTTCTGGCCCAGCCCCCTCCGCTGGGGCAGGGACAGTGAGGTTTAAGGGTCCCGTGGTTCAGTGAGCAGGAGGGACTGAGCCCTAAAGGAGGAAAACGAGGCAGGGCCCAGGTGCCATGTCCAGCCGGAAGGAGGGGGCTCTTATTCCTCCAGATCCAATTCCTACCCACTCACTCCCCACTTGGTTAGGTCTCAACAGTGGCCTAATTCAGATTCTCCTTCCCAAGGCCTCAGGCAGCCCTTCCCTATCCAGTTCCTGTCCAATTGCCAGTCCTCCTGCCTAGCCTGCTGCCCTCTGTCCAGGCCCCCCTCTCAGCACCCCCGCCCCTCCTCTTTACCACCAAGTGAAATAAAGCCTCCCATCCTGCAAAAAAAAAACAACAAAAACAATCCTCAACAAAAGACAACAATATCTACTCTCTTAACAAATTTCAAGTATACAATATAGTAATTATAGGCACTGTGCTGTGGAGTAGATCTCTAGGACTTAAATCAATTTGCTGAAACTTCATATCTTTGACCAACACCTCTTCATTTCCCCCGCACTCAGGCCCTGATAATCAACATTCTAGTCTTTTCTTCCATACATTTGACTATCTTAGAGTCCTTATACAAGTGGGATCATAGAGTATTTGTCCTTCTGTGGCTGGCTGTTTTCACTTAGCATAATATCTTCAAGGTTCATCTATGTTGTCACAAATAGCAGAATTCCTTTCTTTTTATGGCTGAATAATATTCCATTGTATGTAAATTGTATGTAAATAGCATATTTTCTTTATTCATCCACCGATGGGCATTTTTGTTGATTCCATGTCTTGGCTATTATGACTAATGCTGCAATAATCTTAAAAGTGCAGATTTCGCTTTGAAATCTAATTTCAATTTCTTTGTGTATATACCCTAAAATGGGACTGCTAGATCATATGGTAGTTCTATTTTTAATTTTTTTAAAACTCTCCATACTGTTTCCCATAGTCTGCACCAATTTACATTCCACTAACAGTGAACATAGGAGGCAACCTATGGAACACGAGAAAATTTGCAAACCATAGATCTAATAAAGAGTTCATATCCAAAACATACAAGGAACTCCTACAATTCAATAGTGGAAAAAACAAAAAACCAAATACAAATAAGCCAATAACCTGAATAGACATTTCTCCAAAGAAGAAACACAAAGGCCAACAAGGTATATGAAAGGTGCTCAACAGCACTAGTCATCAGGGACATAAAAATTAAAACCACAAAAAGATATCAGCTCACATCTGTTAGGATAATTATTATCAACACAGTAAGACAACAAGTGTTGGC
This sequence comes from Myotis davidii, assembly GCF_000327345.1. Lineage (NCBI taxonomy): Eukaryota > Metazoa > Chordata > Mammalia > Chiroptera > Vespertilionidae > Myotis > Myotis davidii. Next base: position 872,452 of record NW_006291728.1, on the reverse strand, counting down.
AAGGATGTGGGGAAAAAGAAACTTTTTGACACTAGCCAAAAATCATGAAAGATGTAGTTTTAGAAAAAGGATATCGCAGGGCCAGAGAAGAGAGATGACTCATTACTGCCTTATTTCTTTTTCAGAACACAAAAAAATTTTGAGAACTTATTCTTTAAATGAGGAGTCAGTTTCATCACCTTTATTTAGATGTTTTATAGAGGACAACCCATTATTTTTTGTGTGACTGGGGCTAATTACTTAACCTCTCTAAACTACAAGTTCCTCCTGTAATTATGTACATGAAGTATGTGACACAATGCTTCTATGTGCATAGTAACTGCTAAATAGATAAACTCCAGAGGCACTAGAGCCGTGGTCTGCAAACTGCGGCTCGTGAGCCACATGCAGCTCTTTGGCCCCTTGAGTGTGGCTCTTCTTAAGCCTTAGGAGTACCCTAATTAAGTTAATAACAATGTACCTACCTATATAGTTTAAGTTTAAAAATTTGGCTCTCAAAAGAAATTTCCATCGTTGTACTGTTGATGTTTGGCTCTGTTGACTAATGAGTTTGCCGACCACTGCACTAGAGTATTAGGAATAAGGCCACTAGAGTCAGACTACTTGGGTTCAAATTCTAGATGTTTTACTTATTCACAATGTGACCTGGAGCAACCTATTTGACTTTGCTAAGCCTAAATTTTATTTTCTGCATAATAAGGATGATAGTATCTACTTTATAAGGTTAGTGTGAATATTAAATAGAATGAAATGTGTAAAACCTGGCACATTAAGCTCAATAATAGTCATTCATTAATTCAGCAAATGTTTATGAAATATTTACCATACGCCTGTCACTATTTTATGTTTTGGGATACAATGGTGAATTAAGACAGAAAGCAATCCTTGCTTTCATAGAGCTCCTATTTTGATTGGGAAGATAGACATAACATAAGTTAAAAAATAATATCAAATATAAGTGCTATGCAGAAACTAAAGCAGAGTAAGGGACTAGGGCAAGACTGTAGGGCCAGGAGGCATGCTATTTTTTTAAAATTATCATTCATTTAGGGTTGCTGGAAAGTCATCTTCTCTAAGGATGTGGCACCTGATCAGAGGCTTGGAAGATGTCAGAGGAGACAGCCATGTACAGATCTGGA
>NW_006291728.1:839926-871292 GCF_000327345.1 Myotis davidii | reverse complement strand
TTTTTTTTTTTTTTTTTTTTTTTTTTGCAGCGGAGTAGCCGATATGATGTTCCTAATGAGGCAAGAATAACCTTAGTGTTCTCCAGGAAGAACAAAGACATCAAGGTGGCTGGAAAATAGTGAGTGAGGAGGAAAAGAGAAATAGGAGATGAGATCAGATTACATAGGTAAGCAGGGCCCAGATCATGTTGGGTAGTGTCAAATGTTAGCTATTATAATTGTTACCATTGTTAAGCTCAAAGAGTTTTGGTTATTGAAGTAATGCTTTATCCCATTTAGTAAATCCTTGTAAGAGTCTATGAAGCAGAAACTTCTTATGATAATGATAATAATAGCAATAATGGCTGCCTTTATCATTTGACCTTTTACAAAATGATTTTCACATGTATAATCTCATTTACTCTTTACAACAATGCTGTAAGTTAGATAATTACTAGTATTTTTCTTTTGAGAAAGAAGGCTTACAGAGAATAAGGTACTTATGCAGTCACGTGGCCAAGTATGTAGAAGATTCGGGGTTCAAAGTCTAACTCTAGATGACAGTAGTCCTCCCTTATCCACGGGGCATGCATTTCAAGACTCCCAGTGGATGTCTGAAATGGTGGTACTGAACCCTACATATAGTGTGTATTTTTTTACAATACATACATACTTTTACACTTAAAGGAAGCAGTTTATGGCTCCTCTTTGGCATATGCAAATTTCCAGCATCATTAATCTTGCTTTGGAGCCATTATTAAATAAAATAGGGTCACTTAAACACTAGCATTGTGATACTGTGACAGCGGATCTGGTATCCCAGATGGCTACTACCTGACTAAGGGCGGTTAGTGGTGTACAGCATGGAGATGGGGGACAAAGTGATGATTCACCTCCCTGAAAGGTTCAGAGTGGGTCGGAGTCGCCCACCTATGACATGAGGCCATAATGTATCAAAAGAGATTTTATTCCAGGTACCTGGGTGCAGGTGGGCTGAGACTGAGAAAAGCATGAGCAAAGAGAGCAGGGAGAGATAGGTTTTAATTTTTGCTGGCTGTAAGCCATCCTTGGTTCCTCCCATGCCAGGTGTCTTCTGGTTATCTGAGCTATGCTGTGCTCAAGGCTGCAAGCTTTCTGCAAGATGTCTGCTAAGCACAATGAGTTTTTCTCTGCCCCATTTTATTCTCTTTGACCCTTTCACTCCCCAGGCAGGACAGGTGGGACGGCTCAAGATTGTATCACGCTCCTCAGAATAGCAGGCAATTTAAAACATGAAATATTTATTTCTGAGATTTTCCATTTAACATTTTCAAATTGTTTATCCCAGGTAACTGAAATACTGAAAAACAAAACTGCAGGAAGGGAAAGGGGACTACTGTGTTGTTTCATTAATATTATGCCTCCCTGTCTTATTGACCAGGTAACAAAAGTGATCAACAAAAGAGAATCTGATTTTGCAAGGAAATAGAGGTCAATTTCACAGCTACAAGTAGAACTCAGGATACTGATTTTATTCCCTTAATATAATCAACATCTCAATTCAGTTGCTTACCTGTCCCTAATACTTGTGAATTTCATGGATATAGTTTAAGTGTAGATCAGTGACTTGAAAGAATCAGTACAAATTCATAATAGTTGGGCATTGCTTCTATAAGTGAGTATTGCTTATTCTCACCCTCTAGTGCTTTCCATTAGTTCAAGGATAAAGTAGACTTATGAGGGACAACATCTGAATTTGATTGAACAAAAAGATAATCTCATTTAGGAAGAATGATACATTACAAACACAATGATGCTGGAGGTTGGTATCAATCCATTCTATATATAACATATATTAAGATGTATCAAATGCTGACCAAGTTCATTGTGTAACAGAAGACACTGAATCAGGCTGTTAATTTGTCTTTTGTTTTAGATATTTCTGAGGTTGTTTTGTAAGGTGAAAAGTCAAATGATACACAGTAAATTGTAATACAGAGCAAAAATTAAAAAGAAAAGTCATATACTACTCAAGAATCGATTTTTCCTTTATGCATTTATTTTCTCTCTTTCTCACTGAAATTCCAGGAGCCAGTTTGGTTATGGTTGCCTTTGTCTGCTCTGTGCCCCAGGTAAAACAAGTCAGCTAGCAACCCTAAGCCTATTAATACTCTGCTGATATTTTACAGAGAGACCTAGTTTGAATTATATTGCACTAAACTGGTTAGTCTGGTCAATAACATTATTAATTATGGTGTGAACACATGAAATTTATAAATAGTTTCTGTCCTTAAAATGTATCTATCCAATCCAAACAAGGAGACTAAGAATGCATAAATAAAAGTTGACAAAGACACAAGAGGTTATATAGGATTATATTCAGTCAGATACATAATCTTAAACTTCAGGATCTTTTTGACTGTCTAGAAATCTCTATTGCAAAAAGTCCACGTCTTAAAAATGCTTTACAGATGACCTATAATAATATAAGTGAATGCTGAATGTTCTCTAGCATCTTAAAATAGATAAGTTATCTGTCCTTTGAATCCTAATCAGAGTGTCTGAATAATGATTGACTTATGTGACTTTTTCTTATATATAGAAATGTACAGAGCTAGTAAGTTATTATTGCCTATTCAACATTACACAAAGGATATTAGGACACCATTTTCTCCTTGAATAAAATTAGAAATTGTGGTTAGGTGCCTCTGAAATATTACTATATCCATGTACATTTGGAGATATATAAGCTTCTGTGGCCTGGTGTGAAAACCTGACCATTACTAGTATTTATAGCATTGTTTCTCAAAGCACTGTTTGTGGATCACTCTGATCCAAATCACCTGCAGTGTTTGTGAAGCTGCATAATCCTGAGCTCCAGGCATAGCTATTAAATCTAAATATCTGAAGGCGAGTTCAGGAATCTGTATTTGTCACAAGCTCCCCAACTCCAGGTAGACCAAAAGTTTGGAACCATGTTTAAACCATAACTATAGTCCTTATAGAGCAATAAATTCCATTCTAAAAATGATTTGCCAATTTCAGATATACAGTTATTAGTAGTTAAGAGAGGCCCATATGCCCTTCCTGAGAATGTTTTTCCATTGCCTCCTTTTTCTTACTATATGTCTTCATTTTATTGTGGTAATATATATATATATATATATCATTAAATTTGCCATTTTGATCATTGGAACTATATAATTCAGTGGCATTAAATACAATCACAATGTTGTGTGACCATCATCATGATCTATTTCCAACATTTTTTATCACCTCCAAAGAACGTCTATACTTATTAAGAACAACTACACATCCCCTTCTAAGCGGTGCCTGCAGCCGGGGGAAGGAAAGCCTACTCTTGCAAGAATTTTGTGCATCGGGCCTCTAGTTGTGAATAATATTGCAGTAAACACTGGCATACAAGTAACTGCTCAAAGCCATATTTTCAATTATTTTGAGTATATACCTAGGAGTGGAATTGCTGGGTCAAAAAGTAATTTTATGTTAAATATTTTGAGGAACTGCTAAATTGTTTTGTGCAGTGGCAGCACCATTTTATAGGCCAATCAACAATGCATGAGAATCTTAATTTCTCCACATCCTCACCCACACGTTACTTTATGTTTCTTGAATAAAAACCTTCCTAGTAGGTTTGGAGTGGTATTTACTTGGGTTTTGATTTGCATTTTCATAATAACTAATGGTACAGACATTTTTTTTTCATGTTCTTATTGGCACTTTGTACATCTTCTTTGGAGAAATGTTCCATTCAAGGCCTTTGATCATTTTTTTTCAATTGGGTTATTTGTTTTTGTTGTTGAGATGGGAGTTCTTTATATAATCTGAATATTAAATGGCTTTACAATTTGCAAATATTTTCTCCTCTTTTCTGGATTGTTTGTTCACTCTATTGATTGTGTCCTTTTAGGTGCAATAGTTTTTAATTTTGATGAAATTCACCTTATCTAAGAGTTTTATAGTTTTAGCTCTTAAATTAATATATTTGACTTAGTTTTTGTATATGCTGTAAGGTAAAGGTCAAACTTCACTATTTTCCATGTGTATATTGTTTCCTCAGCACCTTTTTTTGAAATACTGTTTTTTCTCCCATTGAATGATCTTGGCTTCCTTGTCAAAAATCAATTCACCATAGATGTATGGGTTTATTTTTAGCTTCTCAATTCTATTTCATAGATGTATATGTTTATCCTTAGGCCAGTACCACACTGCATTGATTATTGTAGCTTCCTAGTATTGAAATTAGGAAGTGTGAAACTTCCAACTTTGTTCTTTTTTTAAATATATATTTTATTGATTTCTTACAGAGAGGAAGGGAGAGAGATAGAGAGTTAGAAACATCGATGAGAGAGAAACATCGATCAGCTGCCTCTTGCACACCCCCTATTGGGGATGTGCCCGCAACCCAGGTACATGTCCTTGAACAGAATCAAACCTGGGACCCTTCAGTCCGCAGGCCGATGCTCCATCCACTGAGCCAAACCAGTTTCGGCCCAGCTTTGTTCTTTTTCAAGATTGTGGGTCTCTTGAAGTTCTATATGAATTTTAGAATGGACTTATTCATTTCAACAAAATATGTTACTGGAATATTATTGAAGTTGCATTGATTTTTATTTTATTGTTCTTTGCTTTTATTTATTTTCCTTCTTATTCATTTTTTGTGTTTTTTTTCTTTTTTTTTTGATATGTTGGAGTTGTATTGAATCTGTGAATCATTTTTTTTGTAGTACTGCAATCTTAACAACATTAAGTCTTCCAATCTATGACTATAGAATCTTTCCATTTAAGCTTTCTTTAATTTTTGTTAGGAATCTTTTGTAGTTTTCAGTGTATATTCTTAAGCCTCTTTGGATAAATTAATTTCTAATTATTTTATTCTCTGTGATGCTATTATAAATGAATTTATTTTCTTCTAACATAGTGCATTGATAGTGTATATAAATACAACTAATATATGCATGTTGTTTTTTATCCTGCAACATTGCTGAATCTATTTATTAGCTCTAACAGGTTTTTGGGTTTTTTTGTATGTGTGTAGATTCCTTAGGGTTTTCTATATCTAACATCTGCAAATAAGATACTTTAATTTACTTATTTCTAATTTGGATGCCCTTTATTTCTTTTTCTTATCTAATTGCTCTGGATAGAACTTCTACTATTATAAATTAGAATAGAAATGGCGAAAGTATCCTTTTTTTGTTGTTGTTCCTGATCATAGGAAAAAAGTTTTCAGTATGATGTTAGTTGAGAGATTTTTATATTTCACCTTTATCAAGTTAAAGAATTTCCCTTTTATTCCTATTTAATTAGACATTTCTTTTCTTTCTTTTTTTTTTAATGATGCAAGACACTTTTCTTTTGGGGGCTTCATTTAGAAAAAAATAGTGCTACATCAGTTTATTATATTCTATTTAGAACCATTTTGGACAAAGAAAAACAGGCTAAGCAAATCTAGAAAGAACAAACACAGTTTAGTCTATAGGAAAAAAAAGTTTATGGGGAAAAAGTTTAATGTACAAAATATGCTTTGATTTATACCAGATGCACAAAAACAAAGAGAGTTTAGATTTTCAAATGACTTTTTTTTTTGAATTTTTGAATTAGGTATTTCTATCATGATAGAGTGTTGGGTTTTGTCAAATGCATTTTTTTTGCATAGATGTAGGTTTCCCCTTTATTATACTAACTAGGGGCCCAATACACGAATTCATGCACCTTGAAAGGAACTGTGGACCATGAGGCTGCGGTGGGCCCAGGGGCAGGTCTCAGCCCATCCTCCGCGCCCCCACCTGGGCACTCTAGCTGTGGCCCCAGTCCCCAGTCTGCCAGCAGCCCTGCTCCTGCCTCCGCTCCCACGTGCTGACAGCTGCTGGCATGGAGCAATTGTGCCAGCGTTGCCAGTGGGTGTGAGTGGCTGCTGCATCCCAATTGCCCCTCAGGAGCAGGGGAGGTGGAGAAGCCCTCAGGGGCTATCGGGGCTGGCGGCAGCCGCTCGCACCCACTGACGGTGCTGAGCGATCAGGACCGGCATCGAATGCAGGCAGTGGGTGAGAGTGGTGGCTCCAGCACTGACAGCAAGTGTGAGCACCCAGTGGAACTGCGGCCCACAGGAGCAAAGAATTTTCAGTAACCACCAAAGGCTAACCCCGATGAAAGTGACCGGCACCCCGCCTTAATCTGGTGTCCCCGCTCACCTGCTCCACCACCCTGCTATGGCCGATGGATGCCTGCCATATTCTGCACTCTACCACCTGCTGCCTATGCCCGCCATGTTCCACATGCCCCCTGGTGGTCAGCACATGTCATAGCAACTGGTTGTTTCGTTGTTCCACCATTCAGTCTACAGTGGGGCCTTGATTTACGAGTTTAATTCATTCCGGACCGAGCTCGTTAAGGAGCTCGTTAACTCAAATTACTCTATCAACTCAATGCAAAAAATCGGCCGCAGGGGGAGGTGGAGAAGCCCTCAGGGGCTATCGGGGCTGGCGGCAGCCGCTCGCACCCACTGACGGTGCTGAGCGATCAGGACCGGCATCGAATGCAGGCAGTGGGTGAGAGTGGTGGCTCCAGCACTGACAGCAAGTGTGAGCACCCAGTGGAACTGCGGGTGGTCAGCACATGTCATAGCAACTGGTTGTTTCGTTGTTCCACCATTCAGTCTACAGTGGGGCCTTGATTTACGAGTTTAATTCATTCCGGACCGAGCTCGTTAAGGAGCTCGTTAACTCAAATTACTCTATCAACTCAATGCAAAAAATCGGCCGGGAGACAGCTGGTATCTCAAAAAACTCGTTAATCGAGACACTCGTAAGTCAAGGCCCCACTGTATTTGCATATTAGGGTTTTATTTATATAGATGTGGTATTTTACACTTAATGATTTTTGCATCTTGAATCACCCTTATATTGCTGAAATGAATTACACTTGGTCATTGTGTATAAACCTTATTATACCCTGATGCATTTGGCTTGTTAGTATTTTGTAGTGGATTTTTGCATCTATATTTTTAAGAAATATTGTTTGCAGTTTTCTATTCTTGTATATTTTTTTAAAATATATTTTGTTGATTTTTTTACAGAGAAGAAGGGAGAGGGATAGAGAGTTAGAAACATCGATGAGAGAGAAATATTGATCAGCTGCCTCCTGCACACTCCCCACTGGGGATGTGCCCACAACCAAGGTACATGCCCTTGACTGGAATCTTACCCGGGACCCTTCAGTCTGAAGGCCGATGCTCTATCCTCTGAGCCAAACTGGCTACGGCAATTCTTGTGTATTTTTATTGGGCTTTAGTATAGGTTCATGCTAATCTTTTAGGATGGGTTAGGAAGTGCTCCTCCCTCTTCATATTTTGAAGTTTCAGAAGAATTGATGTTAACTCTTCTTTGAACATTTAGCAGAATTCACCAGTAAAGCATCTATCTAGTCATGGGCTTTTCTTTGTTGGGAGGCTATGAGTTACTAATTCAATCTCCTTGTTATAGGCCTATTTAGATTTTGTATTCCTTCCTAATTCAGTTTTGATAAATTTGTTTTATAGATGAAGTTTCATTTCATCCAGCTTTCTAATTTGTTTGCATATAGTTGTTCAAAGTATTCTCTTATAATTCTTTTAAATTTCTGAGTTCATTGGAATGCCCCTCTTTTATATATAAAACCTTTATGAGATAGAAATCAATCCTAGTTATCTTTATTGTTTTTGTTTTGTTTTCTTTTGATTCTGTTCACCCATTTTTCCCACTGCCCATCGCTCTGTCAACCATCAGTCTGTTCTCTATATCTATGAGCTTTTTATGTTTGTTTTGTGTTTATACATGTGGTATTTGTCTTTTTCTGAGTTATTTTACTTAGCGTAATGCTCTTGAGGTCCATCTATGTTGTTGCACATGGTAATATTTCCTCTTTTTTATGTCTAAATAATATTTCATTTTGTATATATACCATCTTCTTTATCTATCAATGAACACTTAGGTTGTTTCCATATGTTGTAAATAATGCTACAATGAACTGGGGGCACATATATCTTTTCAAGTTAGTCTTTTCATTTCCTTTCATTAAATACCCAGAAGTGGAATTACTGGATCATATGGCAACTCCATTTTTATTATTTTAAGGAAGCTCCATACTATTTTCCACAGTGCCTGCACCAATTTACATTCCTACCAACAGTGCACAAAGATTCTCTTTTCTCCACCTCCCCACCAACAGTTGTTATTTCTAGTCTTTTTTATTACAGCCATTCTAACAGGTGTGAGGTGATAGCCCATTTGGTTTTGATTTGCATTTCCCTAATGATTAATAATGTTGAGCATTTTGTTATGTGCCTATTGGCAATCTGTATATCTTCTTTGGAAAAATGTCTATTCAGATCTTCTTTCCACTTTTTAATTTGATTGTTTTTTGCTATTGATTTTTATGAGTTCTTTATATATTAACCCTTATGATTTGCAAAGATTTGCAAATGTCTATTCAGATCTTCTTTCCACTTTTTAATTTGATTGTTTGGTTTTTGCTATTGATTCTTATGAGTTTTTTATTTTGGATATTAGCCCTTATGATTTGCAAATATTTTCTTCTACTCAGTAGGTTGCTTTTTATTTTATTGGTGATTTGCAAGTTCTCTTATACTTTATTGATCTTCTGCCTACAAGTTTTGTTTAATATTGAATGTAGCATATTGGAATATCCAACTCTTATTGTAAAACTGTATTTCTGTCTTCAATGCTGTCAATTTTTGCTTCATATGTATTGAGGCTTTGTTGTTAGATGTGTATATATATTTATCTGAATTATATCCTCTTGATAAATTAAAACTTTTATCAATATAAATTATTTTTTGTCACTTGTAACTTTTTACACTTAAAATTCATTTTCTTTAATAATAATATAGCCTACTCCACCTCGTTTTGGTTACTATTTGCATGGAATGTATTTTACATCCTTTTACTTTCAATTGATTTGTGTCTTTCTATCTCTCTCTGGTCAGTTTCTTATAGACAACATATAGATGGGTCATTTTTTAAAATCCATTCTGCCAATCTCTACCTTCTAATTGAAGACTTTAATCCATTTACATTTAAAGTAGTTACTGATAAAAAAAATTGCTTTTGTCATTTAGTTACTTGTTTTCTGTATATTTTCTATGCTTTTATTTTCTCAATTTCTCTGTAAGTTTCATTTTACATTTAGCTGATTTTTTTTGTAGTACGTAATTTTGATCATCTTTTTTGCTCCTTCGGTATACTTTCTAGTTATTTTCTTAGTGGTTAATTAGGGAATGCAATTAATATTTTATACTTACATCAACCTGTTTTGAATAATACCAACTTAGTTTCAACAGTATACAAACATTCCCTTCCTATATATCCCCGTTTCTTTCCCTTTATGTTATAATTGTCACAGATTACATCTTTATATATTGATTCATATTTATTTTTTCTTAAGCCTCACCTGAGGCTATTTTTCTATTGTTTTTAGAGAGAGTGGAGGGAGGAGAGAGAGAAACATCAATGTGAGAGAGAGACAAATTGGTTTCCTCCCACATGCACCCTGACCAAGGCAGGTGATCGAGACCGAAACTGAGGCATGCGCCCTAGGGCCTAGGCCAGTGATCTATCCATTGAGCCAAACTGACTAGGGCACATTTTGTTTTTAAAAAAGAGGAGTTTCAAACCAAAAGTACAGTGATATTGGTTTTTATATTTAGCTATATATTTCTCCTATTAATGCTATTTATTTCTCCATGTGGCTTTAAGTTGTCCCTACTGTCTTTTCATTTCATTGGCAATTTTTTAAGACAGGTTTATTATTAACAAACTCTCTTAACTTTTGTTTATCTGATAATGCCTCAATTTCTCCTTTACTTCTGAAGGATAGTTTTCCTGATATGGAATTTTTGTTTGACTATTGTTGTTGTTTTCAGGTTTTTAAATATGTTACCTGACTGCTTTTTTGTCTCCATGGTTTCTAATGAGAAAGCAACTGTTAGTTATGAGGACCCCTTATATACAATGAGTAAATTCTTTCTTGCCACTATGAACATTTTCTCTTTTTGTCTTTTGACTACCTATATTATAAAAACCCAGTGGCTCTAACACTGTTACAATCAAATACTAGTCACCAGGAGTCTACGTGGGAGGCACGAACAGGTGGACGGTGCTGCATGCACAGTGAGGCACCTGCAGGTAGGCGGGGACGTGACTCTGGGTCCCTTCGCTCACCGGTTCTCGGGGGAGTGCCAGCGGGACTTGGTGGTCCCAGGTCTCTCATGATTTCCCTCGGGTCTGGGTCTTGTCCAATTTTGCTCACTGGGTCATTAGTTTGACTATAATGTGTCTCTGATGCATTCTTTTGAGACTTTCCTGAAGGGAGTTCATTAAACTACTTAGATGTATACTAGTAGATGAAAGTCTTTCGTAAAATTTGAGAAGCTTTTGGCAATTATTTCTTCATATATATATATACATAGATAGATAGACAGATAGATAGATAGATAGATAGGTATAGATGATATAGATATAGATATAGATAGATATAGATTAGATATAGATATAGATATAGATATAGATATAGATATAGATATAGATATAGATATAGATATAGATATAGATATAGATATAGATATAGATATAGATATAGATATAGATATAGATATAGATATAGATATAGATATAGATGATATAGATATAGATAGAGATAGAGATAGATATAGGTGATATAGATATAGATATTTTACTCCTTCTCTCTTATTTTTCTGGGACTCCCATATGCATATCTTGGTCTGCTTGATGGTATCCCACAGATCCATTAGGCTTTGTTCACTTTTTTCATTCTTTTTTCTTTCTGTTCCTCAGACTGGATAATTTTAATTTTTTCTTATCTTTAAGTTCACTGATTGTTTCTTCTTCCTGCTCATTTCTACTGTTGAAACCCTCTAGTGTTTTTGTTTGCTTGTTTTTATTTTTGTTTTAGTTATTGTACTTTTCCATTCCAGAAGTTCTGTAGGATTCTTTTTTGTAATTTGTATCTTTTCTTGATATTGTTTTATTTTAGATGGGTATTTTCCCCATGGTTTTCTTTAGCTCTTTGGGCATATTTGAGACATTTGATATAAAGTCTATTAAGTTTAACATCAGAGCCTCCTCAGGGATGGATTTTATGATTTTTTTTCCTTTGAATAGCCCATGCTTTCCTGTTTTCTCATATGCTTAATCATACTTTATATTGAAAAATGGAAATTTGAATATTATAATGTGGTGATTCTGGAGATCAGATTTTTGTCCTTCCCCAGAATATGAAATTCTTGCTTTTTGAAAGCTTAGCTTGTGGTTAGCCAGTGCTTTGACTGAGATTAACTCCAGTGCCAGCAGCTGAAAACAAAATAAAGCAAAATAAAAATCCCCTCCCAGTCTTTGCAGATTGACTCTGGGGTTTTATACTACATTAATACTTAGGTCATTTATAGTTTTGCCTTAGCCTTTACTTCCTACTTTCACTAAGACTTTAAATTGGTAGTAGTGGAAGTTTAGTACATTGTTCAGTAGGGTTCTCTTTATACAGTATCATGTCATCAGTAAATAATGACAACTTTACTTATTCCATTCCAATTTGTATGTCTTTTATTTCTTCTTGTCTGATTGCTCTGGCTAGGACTTCATATGCTACATTAAATAAGAGTGGTGAAAGGGGTCATCTCTTCTTGTTGCTGATCTTAGGGGATACACTTTCAGTTTTGCCCATTGAGTAATGCATTGGCTATGTGGTTTGTCTTCATTTATTTCATGCATCCATTAGCAAGATGTGTCTTAAGGTATCAGAAAAGGCTAAGAGAGCTCATAAGGGTGTTATACTTTATATAAAACTAGATGTAATTAAGTGTATTTGGTATAATTTGGTAGCTTATTTTATGGGAATGTGCAAGAATATATTTTTTTATAAATTAGTTGTAATTGCTTTTTCACTTTACAACATTTTGGTTTATGAAAGGTTTCAGAAGAATACTCTACTTTCCAGTAGCAGGGAAAGCCTGTATATAATAAATTTGTCATTTCAAGTAATTGAAGGAAACATAGATTATTCAGTAAATGGTATTGTGATAATTGGTTAGTAATCCTAGAGGAAGACAAAATTCAAACCCTGCCTCATAATTTATAACAACATAAATTAAAAGTAGGCCAAAGATTCAAATATACATAAGAAGTAGATATGGGAAATATTAGGGAAATCAAAAGTAAGACAGATGATATTGAAAATGGTTTAGAAAGCAGACTCTTAGTTTATATTCAGGAAATTGGGTTGCTCATTTATCAGTTAACAATAAAAATCCCATTACTGAGGAAAGTGGAGTGATAACCATCAGCAGTTATAGAATCACAGTTACAAAGACTCACCTGTGTTGGTTTGGGGTGAAGTGCAGGTGAAATTGGGGGACTATACTGAAAATCAGGCATTTGTCTTTCCAGAAACTTCAATAGAATCTGGGGGTTTAAGAATCCTCATACATTTGTGGAAAGGCCAATTCATATTTAATGTTGGTGTTAATTCCAGAAAGGACGAATCAGTGATCCTTCTGATATTGAAAGTATCTGATACAAATAATTTCCAAAAAGAAGTTGATTGGTTTCCTTGAGGGATTTTACCAATTCAGGGACTCAGCATTAATCTCTGCCAATATTCAGACAGGTTAACCACTCAATAGAGATAGTAGCTTGATCACACTTTGTGAGAAGTCACACTGTTAGGCTCATGCAGAATCTCAATCTCTGCTTAAGTGATTGCTTTGTTCGTGTACCTAATATGAAACCACTGAGATGGCCAAGTAAAGATGATGGCTGATCTTCACTGGATAAGTTATACTGTCATCTGGTTGTTCCATGCTTCTCTGTAGTAGGTGTTCTCCAGTGGCCATTAACACAAAACATATAGTTCCATCCAATTTACGACTATTTCCATAGATCCATTAAAATGTTTATTTCCAGCCTAACCGGTTTGGCTCAGTGGATAGAGCATCAGCTGCGGACTCAAGGGTCCCAGGTTCAATTCCGGTCAAGGGCATGTACCTTGGTTGTGGGCACATCCCCAGTAGGGAGTGTGCAGGAGGCAGCTGATGGATGTTTCTAACTGTCTATCCCTTTCCCTTCCTCTCTGTAAAAAATCAATAATATATATATTTTTAAAATGTTTATTTCCAGAACTCTGTCTCTAATTTTCCAAACTTGATTCTTTATTATCTCTAACCAACCAGATATGTCACTGACCACTGCTTATGTGTTTATGAATCTTTTTCTCTGGTCATTTCTCCCTCTATTGATAGGAGTTATGCAAGATTTGATCATTGAGGAAAATTTCCTCACCACTTTCCTATAAAGCTACCCTTGAGTGGTTCTATAAGCAGTATAAATCAACTATTTGCTTGTACCAACATAGTAAGCAATATCATCTATGAATTGGACACAAGACATATTGAGCTTATGTAGTAGCAACAGTGGTCCTACAGCCACAGGATCTCTTTAAATGTTACTGTAGTGGCTTTACTTAGTCAAATAGTGGCTTGAACACTTGAACAATATGAAATCAATAGCAAATATGAGGATTGTAGAGTTGGTATCTTTTCTTTATTTCCCTGAAAAACTTGATATAAAGAATGAATGACAGGCTCATGTAAGTCAATTAACAACTCATGGAATTCAGAAAGACACTGTTTTATTTTAGGGCTGCCATAACCAATTACCCCAATCTAAGAATAGAAATATCTATTCTCTACTAGTTTTGTGGTTCAAAAGTCTGAATTCAGGGTTTTGGTATGATAGTGTCCTTCTGTAGTTCTGAAGGGGAATGCATGCTATAATTTTCTTCTATCCTCTGGTGGCTGACAGAAATTCTTGCCATTCTGAAGCTTGTAGATGCATCACTCCAATCTATGCCTCCAACTTCCCATCGACCTCTTCTATGGTAACATGGGGATTTTTTCTTTTCTGTTCTTCATAAGTATATTCATAATTAAATTTAGTGTTCACCCTAAATAAGAATGATCTCATTTTTATTGATTTTAGAGAAAAAGAGAGTTGGGGAGAGAGATATAAACATCAATGATGACAGAGTATCAATGATTGGCTGCCTCCTGCATGCCCCACACTGGGGATCGAGCCCACAACCCAGGCATATGCCCCTACTGGGAGTCGAACCGTGACTTCCTGGTTCATAGGTTTGCAGATTTTTAACTTAATTACATCTACAAAGATCCTATTTCCATATAAAGTCATATTCACAGGTACCATGCTTTAGAAACTGAATGTAATTTTGTAGCCAACCAACTGACCTAGTACAGCCATTATGGCAACAATTAAAGAGATCCTATGTACTATAGCCATAGGGATGACCACTAAAAATGTAATCTAAGGTTATTTGTAAGGATAGTAGAAATACAAAGGAGATTTAGTATATAGCTTGATAGGTCTCTTATGTTCAAATCAGGGCTCAGGTAAGAAATGGGTGGAATCCTGAGATCTGAGATGTAGAGTTTTGGGTAAATGCATTTGAAAAAAAAGATGGAGCTAAATCAAAAAGACATCAGTTCTATGCGATTAGGGCTCACCATAATGACTTCATTTTTACTTGATTCTATCTTTAAAGACCCTATGTTAAAATAAGGTCACATCTGAGATGCTGGGGGTTAGAATTTCAACATATCAATTTTGAGGGGAGATAATTAACCCATAACCCAGAGATATTTTTACCACTCAATGATCCAAGCAGAGACAAATGTCTTTAGTACTATCCTGGCTAGTTATAGCATTCCTGGATGCTAGTTTATGCAGATGTCTCATGTGTAGCTTCTTGCCTTATTCCAATCAGTAACCATATATTCTTCCTCTGTGTGAGTGCTAAAGCATAGCCACAAGCATACAACGGGCCCCTTTTCTTTTCAATTCATACATGTATTTTATCTATCTATCTATCTATCTATCTATCTATCTATCTATCTATCATCTATCTATCTATTATTTATTTATTTTCTTTAATACCCCACTGACACCCCTGGATAAATCCTCTAGACAAAAAATCAACCAAGAAACAATCCTAAATGACTCACTAGACCAGATGGACTTAATTAAAATCTTCAGAACATTTCACCCGAAAGCCATAGAATATATATTCTTCTCAAGTGCACATGGGACATTTTCAAAGATAGACCACATATTGGGTCACAGGCAAAGTCTCTTCAAATTCAAGAAGATTGAAATCATATCAAGCATCTTCTCAGACCAAAATGACATAATATTAGAAATAAACTACAATAAGAGCAATAAAAAAAACTCAAACACTTGGAAGCTGACTAGCATGCTGTTAAATAATGATTTGGTTACCTAAGAGATCAAAGAAGAAATTAAAAACATCTTGGAAATGAATGACAATGAAGACGCAACAATCCAAAATCTATGGGACACAGTGAAAGCAGTCCTGAGAGGGAAGTTTATAGCTCTACAGGCCTATCTCAAAAACAAGAAATATTGGTAATAAATTATCTAACTCTACAACTTAAAGAATTAGGGAGCAACAAGAAAAGCCCAGAGTGAGCAGAAGGAAGGAGATAATAAAGATCAGAGCAGAAATTTTGACATAGAGACCAAAAACACAATACAAAAGATCAATAAAACCAAGAGCTGGTTCTTTGAAAGGATAAAAAAAAAAAATTGACGGACCTCTATCCAGGCTCACCAAGAAGCAAAGAGAGGGGACTCAAATAAACAAAATCAGAAATGAAAGAGGCAAAACAACAACAGACGCCACAGAAATACAAAGGATTGTGAAAAAAAATACTATGAACAACTCTTCCAACGAAGTCGGCAATCTAGAGGAAATGGACTTATTCCTAGAACAATACGACCTTCCAAACCTCAATCAGGAAGAATCTAAAAATCTCAATAGGCTGATAACTATGGAGGAAATTGAAGCAGTAATCAAAAAGCTTCCAACAAACAAAAGCCCTGGACCAGATGGCTTCACAGGGGAGTTTTGCCAAACATTAAAGAAGAACTAAAATCTATCCTCCACAGACTATTCCAAAAAATTCAAGAGGAAGGCACATTTTCAAGCTCTTTCTATGAAGCCAGAAATACCCTAATCCCAAAACCAGATAAAGACAACACAAAGAAAGAGAATTACAGGCTGATAACCCTCATGAACATAGATGCCAAGACCCTCAACAAATTCTAGAAAATTGGATCCACCATTACATCAGAATGATAAAATGCCCCCTACTGGGGATGAAACTCACAACACAGTCATGTGCCTTAACTGGGAACTGAACCAGTGACCACACAGGCCAAGCAGCCATTATATATAATTTTCAACTTGACATTTTATTTATTTATTTATTTATTTATTTATTTATTTTTGTATTTGTTTTCCTTTTAATTTTTTTTAGTGTTAAAAACATATTTTTCAATTACAGTTTCTATGACTTTTAAGTGTTTGCATTATATCTATCCTTCATTTTTATTACACTTACAGGTTTATAAAGGAATTCAACATTATCTCAGAACACCATGTACTTGAAACTGGCATTTCATTGATTCGTTTTATAAACACATATTAAGTATATGTACTTAGGTAATGCTCTAGACATCAGTGAGACAAAAGATAATGTTTCAAAATCCTTCTCTCAATTCGCTCAAATCCTAGTGTCACAAAACATTAGCCATGTCATACTGGTTTGGTTCTAACCAGTTACCAACTCCCTTGGCTTCATTTTTATCTTTTGTTGGAAACGGCCTTGTGTTCTATCACAACTTCCTAGTACTTCTCTCTGAATTATAAAGGTGCTAACAATTTATAATTCCTAATCATAAAACTTATATGTTCTTTAGGTCATGGAGTCTGAAATCTCAACCCTGGCCACACCAGGCAATATCAACAATTTCTGTTATCCAGTTATTTGTCTGGATGGCCTCTCTTCCCTTAGAAAATAATTTTGCTTTTGTTCCTCCCTGTGATTTAAGCCACTCTTTTTTTAAAAAAAATTTGTTTTATTGCTTAAAGTATTACAAAGAGTATTACATATGTCTCCTTCCCATCCCCTTGACATTCCCCCGGCCTTCCCTACCCCCCAGTGTCTTATGTCCATTGGTTATGCTTATATGCATGCACACAAGTCCTTTGGTTGTTAATCATATATTTTCTGACTCTTCATTGTGAACTTCCAGGGAACAGAGGTCCATATGTTTTCTAGATGTTTGATACCATGCTTAGTGATATGAGCAGATATCCATCGTGTAGATTTACCACAGTTTTCTAATCCATTCATCTACAGATGGGCACTTAGGCTGTTCCCAGATCTTCACTATGGTAAATTGTGCTGCTATGAACATAGGGGTGCATATATCCTTTCTGATTGGTGTTTCTGGTTTCTTGGGATATATTCCTAGAAGTGGGATCACTGGGTCAAATTAAGCCACTCTTTTAATGTTACATAGTGATTTGGATTCATGATGGTCTGTCTTTAACTCAGACAACTCCAGCCATCTGCACAATGGGTCTAAGAAATATTTCAAGGAATCATCATATTATGACAAATTCAGAACTAAGGAACTCTATTTGGATGTAAATTAAGATTTTGAGTCAACAGACGTACTCTAGATTTTCTGGTTTAGTGTCTCAGTATCTATTCTGATTAAAATTATACTGATTAAATCAGATGTTCTTTTCCTTTGTAATTTTCAGTTTAGAGTTAAATGTCTTTTATATTGAAGCAAAGTGTTTCAAAGTATTAAAGGGCACAGATTTCTATTCCAGCCAGGATCTTCTTAAAAATTACTCTATTAAGTCTTAATTTTTTCCTTGTTCTAGAATATGAGCAAACCTTATTTGTATAGGTAAAGCATAAAACAATTCCAATTCATATTAAAATATTATCATTGGCATCTTAAAATACCCGAGTTTGTAACAACTCTTAAATTCTTTCTTACCAGGATATGTTTAGAAAATCAGGTTAGAAGAATAACAGATTCTCTTATCTCTACATATAAGAAAAATTTATTAATGCTCACCCATAGGTTATATCCAGTTATAGAAAAATACAAATTTTTAGTTTTCATGGTCTTTTTAGAAAAAAAATGCTTTTTTCAAGTTAAAAATATATGTGCGTTTCCTAACCGACTGCAAATTTAAATTGCTAAAGCAGTCTTCTAGGAGTTTTAAGGTACATTTCTCCAAAATAGAATCTATTTTTAATATTTGAATACTTCACTGAGCTAGTAAGATGCAATCCTAATTCTAAAATATGTCAGTGCAGAACATCTAAACAGATGAATGAATGAAAAGTGAGTTTATTTTAATGATTTTGATAAATACCTTCAGTTGATTATGAAGACTAAATCAATTCAAAGAAATTTCAGAGAAATAATCCATATGCCCCATGGCTAGGAATAGCCACACAACTTATAGCAATTCTGAGAAAGAAAAGAAATTCTGTCCATTTTATGGTATAAAATGACACTGCATTTCTAGTTTTCAAAATCTCAGGTAAATCAAAGTAGAAAGCTTGCTCCTAGCTAAATCAAGAGAAAGACTGATGGAGGAAAAATATGACCAGGGCAGAACCATCTGTGATGATTTCAGGCTTGTGCCAAAAACACAATAAAAAATTAAGAGGTAAAGGAAAGACAATTTCAAAGGGATTTGAATCCTGAAGAAAATATCTGTGTATACAGATACAAAAAAAAAATGCTCTCTTATAATAATGTTAGAAGCATGTAGACCCTAACTCTTAGAATCACTGTATTTTTTGTTTTTAATCCCCATCTTTTATTCTTATAGTTTCCTGTTTGGAGTATGCAGTCAAACAAACAAAATCTATGCCCCCAAGATTACTATATGCCTTTGCTGGGAGAAGGTTCTGGGTAACTCATTTTGTCCTGTTGTAATGTTTAATGGTGTTTCTTTTTCTTTAAAAAAATGTTCTGGTTTGGATGATAAATTATATGCTCACACTAAGAATGAAAGAAACTTGAATAGTCCCATATAGCACAAAGTTATCTATGATGTCTAATTCATCTTCTGTCTCTAGGCACTTTAAGGTCTCAGTAATTGAAATATCTAGTTGTCAGTTATTACTGTGCATTTCTGTCTCACTTAGTATTAATTAAAGTAAAATTAGATTAAAATGTTTAAATATTTCTTCTGAGCTCTTATCTTGATTTATGTGATGCTTAATTGAAAAGAGCATTATGACCAATAAGAGAATACTTTCTAAGTGATGGTTACATTTATTGAATTAGTCGAGAAATAAGGTACTTTGAAAAGCCTTCAATATAGTGTTTTCCCATCCAAGTGGTGTACATGTTATTCCTACGTTTGGGTCAATTGTGTTCTTTTGATAAGATAAAAAAAATGCTACATATATAATTATTTATTTTACCAATTTGTACTTCTTAATTCCTTCACCTTTTAGCTGAGTGAGAAAGGTGAAGGGTTTAAGAAATACAAATGGCAAGTTACAAAATAGTCATGGGATGTAAAGTACAGGATAGGGAACATAGTCAATAATACGGTAATAACTATGTGTGGTGCCAGGTATATACTGGAAATATTGGGAGGATCACTTTGTAAAGTATTTTATTGTCTAACCGCTATACTATACACCTAAAACTAAAACAAAATTATATTGAATGTAAACTGTAGTTGAAAAATAAAATTTAAACAAAGGGAAAATAATAGATTAATGGCATATGAACAGGCATTAATTAAGCTAATAGAAAGCTTTCTTTGATATGCTCTATAATGCTTTACTTGGCATCAAATTGCATTTGGAACCAGCTAAGATCGTGCTGAGTTGATATCAAGCATCTATAACAGGAAATTTAGCTGAGAGACATTAGCAGAAATGAAGAGTGATTTAGTAGGTGAATAAGAGATTCTGAACACCTCATAGGACAGTTTTGAAGCTATAATACAGGGAGAAAACTGGGTATCTGAAACTGTAGGTATTATAGGGCTTAAGAAATTAAATATGGGGCCAAGGGTAGCTTGGTCAATTCTTCAGAATTATATTCTTCTTGCATAGGTTCTTTTTCTTGGGCCTCATCTGCAAGCATCATGGCTTTATTTCAAGGCCTCAGAAAGACTCCTGCCACCTGGAATCTGTCACATAGTCACATCGTATAGCACCAAAGACTATCCTTGTTTCTAGTCTGAATAAAAATGTTAAATGTTGCAGGAATAATTTTATAAAAAATACAACACATTTTTCTCCTTGAAATTTTAGAAATTGCCTTCTTTTTTTGGCAGAACAACTGTTTCTTGGACAATATGTATCTCTGTTTTGATTTGAGCAAATTTTCAGTCTAGTTCTTCATAACAGAGACCAATTTATATCAAAGATAACTTCAAAACTGTTTATTTGTTAGAAGGGGTTTTAGAAAGAACTATTTGTACTTACTTTTTAAATAAAATAATTTAGAGCTATTATAGCTTCTCCTTTCACATTGGTATTTTATGCCTATCTCTGAGAAGTACCTAATTACATTGTTTGTCCCCAAATTTCTAAAATCTGCACAGTTAATCCTGATATTTAATTATTTCACTGTTTTCAAGAGAAATGTGTGAATTTGGGCTGTAAAACAGTGCCAACATTTGTAAGAAAAATCAGTGGGCCAGCTCAGGCTAAAATTCGATAACCCCAGGTTTGCCGAATGTCACGGGCAGGAGGCAAGCTCATCTAGAAACTTCGTCTCACTCCATTTTGGAAGTGATGTGCCAAACGTATAGACATATAAGGGTAGGTGCATTCGATTTTATGTTTTATCTCCTTTGTTATGTTTATTTGTAAGAAGATCAACCAAAACAACTGTGCACAACCTCTAAGAAAAGAAATGTATGGTTAACACAGTATGAAACCAGGAGGGAATAATTTTGTCCCAAGTGCCTACTTCTGTACTCCCGTTCCAGTCAATATAGGAATGGACTTTGAGGATGGCCTGCATAGAAGGGGGATGGGGCTTTGCTTCCCACTATGGATGAAGAATCTATTGTATGGCAAGGTGGAGCTGCCAAATTTCTCCATGGTCTAAAGAGCCAGACCTGAAGTTCCAGATAAGCGCAGTAAAATCAGAGCCTTACTGTATTTGAAATTCAGTGGAAGAGCCCATAGTCTTGAACCCCTTTTAAGAAGATTCTGTTCCCCATGACTCCATATCTGTGTTTCTCTTTTGTCAGTTTAATTTGTTCATTAGATTCCACATATAAGTGAGATCATGTGATACTTGTCTTTCTCTGACTGGCTTATTTTGTACAGCATAATACTCTCCAGGTCCTTTCATGCTGTCTTAAAGGACAAGAGATCCTTCTTGTTTATAGCTGCATAGTATTGCATTGTGTAAATGTACCACAGGTTTTTTTCCCCACTCATCTGCTGTTGGGCATTTGGGCTGTTTCCAGATCTTAGCTATTCTATTTTGTTAATCCTCACTGGAGGGCATTTCTTCCATTGATTTTAGAGAGAGTGAAAGGGAAGGGGGAGGGGAAGAGAGGAGAGAGAGAGAACTATTGATGTGAAAGAGCCACATCAATCAGTTGCCTCCAGTACAAACCCAACTGCAACAGGGAACTTGCAACCCAGGTAGGTGCCTTTGACCAGGAACTGAAGACTCCTAATCAAACCCGAGAGCCTTCAGTTCATGGTCCAACACTCTAACCACTGAGCAACGCTGGCCAGGGCCAGATCTTAGCTATTATAAATAGTGCTGTTATGAGCATAGAGGTGCATATATTCTCTCTGGTTTGTGTTTCAGAATTCTTAGAACAAAATAGATCCAGAGACATGGAAGCATGGTACAAGCTAACAAATCTTGGATAGAAGGAGGAGAAAAGTTAAGAAGAGATAAAACCAAAAGACTTACATGCATGCATAACCCATGGACATGGACAGTAGTGCAGTGAAGGCCTGTGGCGGGGGCAGGGGGGACAGGAATGGGGTGGAGGGGGTCAATCGGGAGGAATGGCAAGCATCTGTAATACTTTCAACAATAAATATAAATTTAATTTTTTATTGTAGAATGGATTTAATTTATACCCTCCTATTTCAAAAATACATGGAAAACATTTATTGTGAGGTTTCATTGCTTGCTGTGTAAGGAGCAGAATAAGAGCTGAAAAGCACCTTTGAAATGATGTCCAACTCTCTTATTTGTCAAAATGAGGACCTTATTAGAGAAGGTAAGTGAGTTGCCCATAATATACAGAAAACTAGTAGAGTAACCAGGACTGGAATCCAAGTGCCCTGCTCATATTAAAGTGCTTTTTCCATCATATCACAGATTTGAAATGTTCTGAGACTCACTAAAGCACCACTAAAAATGCAATTTTCATTTCTAGATTCATTGAATTACTCTTTGTCAAAACACCTTAGGAGTGTGTTTTTAAAGGCAACTCCACTTTTATTTTCTAATTTGCATAGATTTGTTTTTCTTTTTGGATAAGATAGCATGTAGTCAAGATGCTTAACTCCACTCACAGAGATCCATACATTGTCATCCTGATGGAAGGAAAAGGAAAGCATGCAGAAGAAAATGACTCCATCTCTTGAAGGTACACCGTCCTCTTTTCTTCTCAGATTAATGCTATCTGACATGAACATTGCAATTCACTGCATCCTTCAGAAAATGTAAAGGGACAGTTTTCCTGCAAAGCAAACTATAGGTTTTAGAAATATAACTAAAACGAAAAGCAGCGTGTAGCTGGGTCTTCTGGTTAGGCACATGGAAAATGTTTTCTATTTGGCAGCATTTATCCAGAGGCCCAAAGAGTTCACAGCCAAGCATTTTGCTATTTGTATAACTGGTTCTTCCCCTTGTTCTTCCCTCACTTTATTATCTCCTTTCTACAGTCTACTTATTTTGCTATTCTACCCCATGCTCTCCAATGAAAACAAATAACTCATCACTTGCACCCCCCTTGCCATTCTTTCTGTCTCCCGTTCCATTCAAGGTTTACTAAATCAGGAGAATGCTGCAGATACTGTGTATAAATTCTTCCAAGGAATATGATAAGTCCTCACATTATCTTTGTGCATAAGATGGACCAAATGTGGGATTGATGTTAGAACAGTAACATTGATTCAGAGATGGTAAACAACAGTACACAAAGGGTCCCAATTAAATTAACAAATGTCAACATAGAGAAATATTTCTACTGAAACACCCAGGAATCTGTCCTTAATCCTGATCTGCTTTCTATATGTAGGGACGGCCTTATAGGCTATGACACTGTGAGGCCATACATTTCATATTCACCATCCCAATGTCTGGCAAAAATTAGGTACCCAATAAATGTTTATTTAAGAAAAATTGAACTAAAGGGGCATATTGATAATATGTGAAACAAATTTATAGGACCAAGAATCAAAAAAGCAATATCAACACATTATTGATGGCCTGTATAACAAATCGGATCTAAAGAATATTTGGGTACAGACATACTACAATTTGTCAAATATAACAGAGTAAGTTTGTTTTAGTATAGAAGATACCAGCCTTTATCCCCTGCCCCTCTCAAAATAAATTGACATCCGCAAAAAAATAGCCCTAGCAGCTCTCAAGAATCCAAAGAATAACTTTAGCAACACAATAGAGCAAAACGTGGAGAATAACTGCACAGAAAGAATCCCAGAGATCAGCTTAGTTGAGACCTTTGGGAATAGCCAGGAACAAAAAAGGTGGAGGTTGTCAGTATAAGCCATGCGGTGGGTGTTATTATGGTCTCCAGTGACCTGCTCTGTGGAGTACTCCAGTAGCCTTTGCCACTGAAGACCTCAACCCCTGTTGTCACAGAATTCCTGCAGCTTTCATAGTGGGGGACCCCATAGTGCTCCTCAGCCTGAATACCAATAGGTTGTTCTGTTAGGATTAGCTGATGGAGCTGCACAGATACTATGACAGTAAGCCTTTCTCAGAGAAATGACCACCACACTCCACCCAGCTAGTATCCTCACAGGTTAAGGTCTTTCCCTTTAAAACCAGTCCATATAATCTGGAAAAGGTGATTGCTCCATCTGATACACAGATATCAATGCAAGATTACAAAACAAAAAATCAAGGAAGCATGATACCACCAAAACAAAACTAAACAGTAATTTTTCATCAAGTAACCCCAAATAAATGGAGACCTATGGACTGGAAAAAAGCAAGGTAATTGTTTTTAGGAAGCTCGGTGAGCTAGAAAAAAACACAGATAGCTCGATGAACTCAGAAAAACTATACACTAATGAAATTAGAAGTCCAGCAGAGAGATATAAACCATTAAAAAGAACCAAACATAAATTATAAAGCTGAAGAATACAATGTTGAATAAAAATACAATGGAGAGCACAAACATTAGGCTTGATCAAGCAGAAGAAAAATTCTGCTACTTTACTTCACGAATGAAAGAGAGGTAAATACTTTCCCAAGCAAGCAAAAGCTGAGAAACATCATTACCAACAGACATGCCTTACAAGAAATGCTCAAAGCAGTTCCTAAAAGCATGCTAATTAGTAACAAAAAATATATAAAAGTATAAAACTCAATGGTAAAATAATTATATAGTAAAATACAGAATAATCTAGTGCTGTAATATGGTGGTGTGTTAATCACTTAAGTCTAATATAAAGGTTAAACATATTAAAAATAACTACAGTTAGCCCTAGTCAGTTTGGCCAGTGGATAGAGGGTCAGGAGCGAGGTGGAGGGGTTTAATGGGGGGAATAAAAAAGGACATCTGTAATAGTTTCAACAGTTAATATCATTTTTTTTAAAGCGACTTTAGACAAACTGTCCAAAAAGTTTCTTAGAGACACCGTAGGAAAAGCACCTGCTATAAAATTGAACTATCCATTACTCATAATATCTAGCATAGTTGAAAACGACCATTTTAAAATATAAAATTATATCGTAAATACCCTTTTACATATGGTAGCTTCCTCTTATCCACAGTTTTGCGTTCTGTGGTTTTAGTTACCCGTGGTCAACCACGGTCTGAAATATTAAATGAAAACTTCCAGAAATAAACAATTCATAGCTTTTAAATTAAATTCCATTCTCAGCAGAGTGGTGAAATCTCATGATGCTCTGCCCATCCTTGGACTTGAATCATCCCTTTGCCCAACATGTCTAAGCTGTATATACTACTCACCCATTAGTCACTCAGTAGCCATCTCAGTTATCAGATTAACTCTCGCAGTATCACAGTGCTTGTGTTGAAGTGACGCTTATTTTACTTAACCCTTTGAGTGCCAACCAATATCCTAGGAACTATGCTAAAATTGCCAAGACATTTTTTTTCTGATTTTACAGCAGTTTAGGAAAAAAATTATGAATCGCAAGTAAATGAAGTTACATATTCAAAAACTTAAGGAAACCTTTACTACATTTGTTTTCATCTTTGACATATATTGTTTGTTGATTGTATTATAAAATACTAGTAGAAAAAAAATTGAACAAAACGTACAATGTTAAAATAAAGCACTCCCGGCACTTTTGGTGAAAGACGGGAGGAGCGTGATCGCGCTCCCCGGCACTCTAGGGGTTAATAATGGCCCAAAGTACAAGTGTAGTGATGCGGATAATTTGGATATGCCAAAGGGAAGAGTAAAGAGCTTCTTTTAAGTAAAAAGAAGAAAATTCTCAATTAATAAGGCACTCAATCATTTCACATCATCCCAAGAAGAAGGGTGGGAGAGTACAGTACAGTAAGATATTTTAGGAAAGACCACATTCACATAACTTTTTTTTCAGTGTATTGTTATAATTGTTCTATTTTATTTTTAGTTATTAATCTTTAACTGAGCCTAATTTATAAGTTAAAATTTATCATAAATATATACAAATAGAAAAAATAGTATGTATATGGCTCAGTACTATCTGTGGTTTCAAGCACCCACTGGGGAACTTGGAATGTATCTCTCACAGATAAGGGGGACTACTGTATTGGATTTAAAATACCTAAAATACCAGAAAGATGGCAAAAGAAAATATAGCATGCTTTGAATGCAAAAGTACTCAGAAAAGCATTGCAGTTTAGATTAAATAGCACATAATCTTAGACTACATTGGCAAGATTACAGCCAGACCATTGCACTTAGTTTTGAATGCCCATTGAGAAAATGCAACATATTGACAGAAGAAAAACAGGATAATTGGAAGACATGAAATCATATTATTATTATTTTTTAATACACACATGAGGATATTTTTTCATTGATTTTAGAGAGAGTAGGAGAGGGAAAGACAGAGAGAAACATCAATGTGAGGAAACACCCTGAACAGGGCCCAGGCTGGGGAGGAGCCTGCAACCGAGGTACATGTCCTTGACTAGAATAGAACCCAGAACCCTTTGGTCCACAAGCCAATGCTCTATCCACTAGGCAAAACTAGCTAGGGCAAAAATCATATTATTTTAAGAAGAGGTGAGGCAACTCCAGATAATTTAAGTGGAGGAACAAGACTAATGTTGGATATGATATCTAACTTCAAATACATATGTGATGCAAAGGGTAAGGTTTTCTTCTTTTTATATAGCTGAATAGTATTTAATTGTGCAAATGTAGCACAGTTTTTTAGCTACTCATCTACTTATGGACAATTGGGCTGCTTCCAAATCTTGGCTATTGTAAATAACCCTGCAATGAACGTAAGGGTACATATAGTCTTTCTGATTGGTGTTCCGGGTTTTCTTTGGATAAATTTCCAGAAGTTGAATTGCTGGGTCGTAAGGCAGTTCTATTAAGCTAAGTGAAATAAGCCAGTCAGAGAAAGACAAATACCATATGATTTCACTCATATGTAGAATCTAATGAACAAAATGAATTAACAAGCAAAATAGAGACAGACTCATGAGAGCAGGCTGACAGCTGTCTGGGATGGGACTTGGGTGGGAGGGGGTTGAAGGGATTGAGGGGAAAAAAGACAAAAGAAAACTCATGGACACAGACAACAGTGTGATGATTGCCAGGGGAGGTGAGGGAGAAGGTGGAGGAGGGTATGGGGGGATAAATGGTGATGGGCAGAGACTTGGCTTGGTGAACCCACAATACAATGTACAGGTGACATATTATAGAACTATAAACTTGAAACTTGTATGATTTTGTTAACCAGTGTCATCTCAATGAATTCAATAAAAAGAAAAAATGCATATATGAAAATATTTATTACACTTATTCTAACTCCAGTGATCCAGTCTAGAATTAATAAAACTGATGGTACAAAGATGGGATGACAATATGAAAGATGATTTGGCCAGTTATAACTTTAGAAATTTGAAATGGATGCTTTGGAATTATCATTAAGATTGTTTATGCAGGTTTATCATTTACTACCTTAATGTTAAGATTTATGTCATTACGGTTATTATAAAGAAACTACAGTTTTAAAAAATTCCACTGAGGGCTGAGACTCTGAATTGTTTTCTTAAGTTTGACATTAATTTTTTTTTCTTTCCACCCATTCTGGCCCTATAACTCTGTTTCTTTCCTGATTAGTTATTTTTAATGAAGTACTGTGAACTGCAAGTTGGTATTTATTTGGAGACTGGACTCCTTGAGTTTTCTGCCATCCATAATTACCAACTGAAATATTTGTTATCAAGCAAATGATACAATATGCTACCCCTATTACTGTCAAATTCTCACAGGCTTTATTATTTTGTCTTAATGCAAAATGCAACAGCACCAGTAAATTAGAACTGTGGTTAAAAAAAAGAGTGCATTGCCTGGCATGTCTCAGTGGTTGAGCATCGACCTATGAACCGGGAGGTCATGGTTTGATTTCATGTCAGGGCACATGCCCGGGCTGTGGGCTTGATTCCCAGTGTGGGGCATGCAGGAGGCAACTGATCAATGATTCTCTCTCATCATTGATATTTCTATCTCTCTCTCCCTTTCCCTTCCTCTCTGAAATCAATAAAAACATATTTTTAAAAGGGGGTGCATTGCAGGCACCTTAACCTGATAGCTGCCAAACCTGAGGCAGAATAACTATAAAAAACAGTCTGAAGCATAAAGTGTATGGTTTTGCTAACCATTTGTGCAAAAATCCCTACAACGTCTATGATATCTGAGAGTATCACTCTTTTTTAACACAAATGATCATTATTTTAATCATCAGGAGTTATTTAAAATGATAATTCTATTAATTATTTAATGAATATTCATTAGATATAATTTTTAAAAATTGTTTTTTAATGTTTAACTTTTAAAAATCAGGTCAATAGAGATTCCCATCAATTGTATGAAACATCACTTAAGTGAAGTGACCCTATGCCTAAAGATGTCAAATAAACTTGATAGCACTTGATCCTGGATTTCACTCTTCAACATTGCTTAATTTGGATTTATATAGTTTGCAATATTAGTTGAGTATAGGAAATCAACCTCATCCCACTTTCAATCCTAAATATTTAAAGTCATTTCTAATTAATGTGATGGGGTGGGAGTTAGGAAGATAGGAATAACCTCATACTCCACTATTGGCATCAAAATATCCCTGGAAATAAAGACATGAGAACTACATACCAAACGAATAAAATGTTTATTCTCCAGCTGAACTGTTCAAGAGGTGTCTTTGTCTATCCTCCACCATTTTATTCAGTGCTCATAGTTTTTTTCATTCTTGTTGTCTTTCCAATATTTAACCACTTAATTAGCAGCAGATCTCACTATATTTGAGCATTACTTGATTTAGCTAGTAATTATCACCCAGAAAAATTGCTCCTAAAGCAAATTTTTCTCAAACAAATTATCTTTTTTCATCAACCTTTATCAGAATGTAAGTAATGTGTTCCGATTTTTTTTTTCCGTTCCTGCCTCTAGGTGATTATAACACAAGAGGGGTACAGTTACTCCACTAACTCAGAACATCTGCCACCTGCCTTAAGCCATGACTCAGTTCAGGCATGGGATGCAGGAATCCCTGCTCTTTCCACCTTGCTTTAGTTTTAAATGCTTGCCTCATGCAGGCAGCTTCTCATCCCCTACTGCCACAGCCTAGATTTGATGGCACATCCAAGACCAGGCTGCGGGAGATATGAGAAGCAGCTGGTCACATCCTGCTGCTTCTGTGGCAAGGTACAGACAACTGGAGTTATCATTTTGTATATGTTCCTGGAAACTGTTTGTCTGCTTGCAAATTTCTGTTTATGTGAGGTTTCTGAAAGCATATATTAAATGTACACTATACTTTTTGGTTATGGTGAATTTCTCATCGGTGATTCCTCACGTAATGGGGTACACCTGCACTGTTGAATCAAGAAGCAGGGAAGCTGCCTAGTGAAATTAACAGTTGGCATTTGGTGTTAGGACACATTGCTGCATTTGCAAACTCAATAAATCCACAGACTTTTTATATTTGTGTGTGTGTGTATGTGTGTGTGTGTGTGTGTATTATATTCCCAGCTAAGAAATTATCACCTCTCTTGATTGCTTCACACTCAGTGTTCAGGCAGCAGTGAATGAGCATTTGCAAAGACACTGTTATTGGAAGCCTCATCTTTTAGCTAAGACATACAATTGAAGTCCTGATCACTCTGCACTCAGTAGTTGTCCAATGCCACTTTTTCAAGGATATGAACATTAATTAGCTCCAGTGTCCTAAACCAATTCCAAATTAGGTAATTACATTGTATATCCTGCAGTTTCTGCTGGGAAACATGTTCTTCATTTCCTGTCTTTAACTGATGGCCAGCTGTTAAATAGCTTCCAAGTTTTCCCCAGAGATGGTTACACATCAAAAATGATTCTTTTATTGGATGTTTTAAGAACATTCAAGATGAAAGGAGCTATGTAAATAGTATTATTATTGCTTATTATTATTGTCAGTGACAACTCTCTGCACAGCATCATTGCATTAGCAATTTGGAGGCAAATGAAAATATTGTAAGATACATCTGGGGAATTCTTGTTAGAAAATTCTGTCATGGACTTAATGTCTGTGTCCCCCCAAAATTAATTTGTTGAAATTCTAGCCCCCAATGTGATAATATTAAAAGGTGTGGTTTGGAAGATAATTAGGTCATAATGGTAGAACCCTCATGAATGCGATTAGTATTTATCAAAAGGAACCCCAGGAGTTCTTGCCCCCTAGTTCTGCCATGTGAGTTGGCAGTCTGCAACCCAGAAGACAGCACTCACAATAACCAGACCGTTTTGGCACCCTGATCTTGAACTTCTAGCCTCCAGAACTGTGAGAAATAAATTTATGTTATTTATAAGCCATCCAAGTTATGGCATTTTGATATAGTAGCCAAAACTAGGCAATTTTATTTTTGCCTAAAAACATTATATTCGTATAGTACTTTCAAGTGCTTAATAAATGCATATATGTTAGCAGAAAAGAATTGTAAACCCACATTGATTTGAGATATGTGTGGAGGTGACTCTAATGGATAAAATATTCACTAGTGATGAAAGGAAAAGGAAATGTGGGACTCTGTCTTGTGAACTAACTGCACATGCCCCTTCACTCATGAAAATAAAGTTTTAGCACATGTCTCATATTAAATATTCGAGGAGCTCCCATCTCCCCAAAGTCCTAGTTCAGAAAGACACATTTAGTTAGAGACCAAGTTTTATAACTACATAACAAAACTGATCTATTACAACAGAATTTTATAGTCACATACACAGTCTAAAAATTAAGAAACTATGTATAGTGTGCATTTATATATAATCTGAGTCTGTAAATATGAAAAGTGTGATTTATTTTGAGTGTAAAAGTCGTGCTGGTCATGTCAGCTGCCTTGATAGTTGTTGAAGTTGAGACAAATCCTAGTAGGCAAGTTGCACATTAATGGAATCCATGTTAACTCCTTTTATGTTGCATTATCACAGTAAGCACATTAGATCCTCAGGGAGGGGGAGCAATTGAAAGGTGTTCAAGTCTAATCATCCATTCTCTGAATCTAGTAGTGAGACAGCACTGCAGGATGGGTTTGAGAGAACACAGTTTCCCCCTGAAACAAATTCCTTTACGATTAACACTATAATTACAAACATCTTTGGCTTTTTAAAATAACCCTTTATAGATTTAAAAATCCAAAAGAAAGGTGTGCCTTCCATGAAATGAGCACATTCATGATCCTTTAGGAAAGGGATCACATCTCATTCACCCTCATAGCCTTTGCTCATAGTACTAGTAAAGTTTTATATTTCAGCAGCTCAAATAAAAACTTGCTGAATATATCTACACTAATAAAAGAGAAACATGCAAATTGGTGTCACTCCGCTACCTTTCCCATTGGCTAATCAGGGCGATATGCAAATTAACTGCCAGCCAAGACTGGGGCCAAGAGCCAGGCAGCTTGAAACTAACATGAGTCTTGCTTGCTTCAGTGACGGAGGAAGCCAAGGTTCCCCGCCTGCATT
>NW_006291728.1:836497-839191 GCF_000327345.1 Myotis davidii | reverse complement strand
TAACAATTTACTGAATACCACTCTGTATTCTCATTATACACCAGTTCTCATTTCCCCTCATGATACACTGAGATAAGAATTGTTATTATTCTCATGATATAGATGAGAAAACTGAAGCTCAAAGGGCTTAAGTAACTCACATTAATTCTAACCCAAGAAAGTTCATATTCTTAACTCCCTTTTGGAATATAGAGCTTAAAATCATAAAGAAAGAAGTTTATTTATATATGTGTCCTCTAGTATATTTGTGTGTGTGTATATATATATATGTGTGTGTGTGTGTGTGTGTGTGTGTGTGTGTATCAGTTTTTACCATTTCCTGAAATATAATGATTTACATTATCAACTTTGTAATAGTTTTTTTTAAAATTCATCCACTCTTTATTGTTTCAGAGTCTAACTCCTATCATCTTGGATTTTGTGAATGAATCTGTGGTCATGCAAGGTATTTATTTGTTCAGCAACAACTTAGCCCTTCCTATATATAAAGAACCATGGAGGATACAAGCATGAAAAAGTCAGATTCTTAAAAGAGCTCCCATTCTAGTGAAGGAAGATAATAAAAAAGGAAGATAAGAAAGTAGAAAGTGCCTAAACAGAGATACACAAAAGTGCTATGTGACTTCAATGGAGAGTAAGATGACACCTCATGGAAGATGAATTAAGTTGGAAATAATCCAGCCTATAATTCCAAAGTAGAACCCTTTGTTTAGGAGGAGTCTCTTTAAATTCTTGTACAGATGGCATGCATTGGTTGATCATCTTTTAATTCCTTTGAAAAAATTATTTCTTGTTCATAAAATTGCTTATATTGTTATTACTGGGTAGCACTTGGACTGCTGAGAGAAATTGCTTAATTCATTGATTACTGTGCAATATGATGCCAAGTCCTGATGTGTTAAGTGATCTTAGGTAAGACTTGCTTCTCTTAAGGTTTCTCATAGGACATTTTGAACCACTCACACTACTTATAAAATCATTTTGTAATTTAAAATTTCTCTAGAAAACATCTTAAGTATCTACTGTGCACTGTTACTAGTCAAATCAGTATATTAATTCCTAATAAAACTTGATTCTTAAGAACAGCACTATTTTTTCATATCACCATTCATTTTGCTTCAAAATAAGTTGTGAAGGGACAGGTCAAGCATGTATGAGTCACTGGTTAACCTGTTATTTTTCAGCTAATGGGAAATGTCTTCTGTGTTTCTATGTATTTTAAATTATTATGATAAGTAAAAAGCAAGTACCAACAACCATTAGTCAATTTAATAACAGAAATCAAACCTCACTGACGAAACATCTTAGTCCATTTATTTCTTGAAATCCATTAACCCCTCTTTCATATGAAACCTCTCACGGAATTTATTTTTATCTGAATACACACTTCTTTTATTATCAGATGCTGCACCACATACTGTATGAAGCGTACTCTGCACACATGAAGAAGGTAGATGGCTCCAAGATTAAGCAGATATTCTGTCTCATGAAAATATAAAATGTCTCTGGAAAAGAACAAGGTCATTGATGACAGTAATCTGAGATCCAAGAAGATAGATGTCTAAAATAATGGATGAAGACTTTGGGTCTCATTCATGAAAGAGAAAGTATTTCATTTCAATGATGATTGAAAGGAAATTACCAGGTCTCACGTGATAAACATTGAATTCACTTTCCTTTCCCTCTGTCCTCACTTCATGCATATTAAATCAATTAGTCTTCTGCTACTGTAAGGAAAAAAAATGCTTGCTGATTGATGAGAAAATATGTTCCCTACAGGTGTATATTAGCTTCTTTCCATAATAACATAAGGAAAAAGGTAGTTTTCACTTCAAATTTTAGGGTAGAGTTTTCAATACCCTGGTGTTAATGTCTGCAGCATAACTGTGCTGGAAAAATTCTTATGTTGTTCTATGCTATATTGAAAATCTCACAGGAAAACACATTTGTAGAATACCACAGCAGTCATTCAGTTTCTGCCAATAATCTATGCCAGCAGTCTGAGTGAACCACATTCACAAGTAGTGTTATAGGAACCCCAAAGGGAACACTTATATCCAAAAGTCAAGACAACAGAAAATGCAATAATAAAACACTCACATAAAAATATAATTTTCCATGAAGCTAAAATAATAGGTTGAAAAATAAGAACTTTAGCTAATCAGTTGTTGGCTCATTTTCCATGATTACAAATAATCAAGTCAATAATTTCCCAATCATTTGTTTAATTTGCTTTGTTGATGATGTGACAAGTAACTACATTGCATTGGCATGATTTTGAGAGTCTGAAACACAATATGAAAAATCATGGGGGATGGATAGATTGCCTAAGAGTGAAGTGAAGATGTGCTTGATAATCAAGCATGGAACAAGACATCTTTCAACAGCACATGACATTTATGAAACTGAATCATTTGAATCTGCAATTCTCATGGAGACAGTTGTGGAGTTTACCTCCTATTGGAAATGTCAATTCTAATCTATGGAAAGTCATTTTTGGTAAGTATAATAGTGTATGCACCTCTCTGATATGAAAGACTGGGTTTACGTTGAGAAAATAAAGAAACCTTCATTGGATTCCAGAAGAGATACATTTTATTCCTATGAGTATATGCAGACAAAGTAAGAAATTATACTTTCAGATTATTTTGGAGTAAAGTTGAATCGATATTTTCTAACCATAAAAAACTTAAT